>NW_009646608.1:5828345-5847503 GCF_000708025.1 Charadrius vociferus | reverse complement strand
CTCAGTGGGGGCCAGGGGGGCCAAGGCCGGAGGGAGGGAGCGAGGGAGGAGTGGGCAGGTTGCTGATGACTCATTTGGCTGCTGCCAGCCTTGCCAAACGCTCTGAGAGGTCACCGCGGGCCCAGACGTAGAGTGACACACGAGTGACGTGCAAGGCGAAAGGGAACATTATGGCATCCCGATTAGGAAAGAACACGGAGCTTTATAAATAATTGCAGAGAGGAGGGAGCGCGGCAGCAGGTAGGAGGAGGGACAAGAGACCCAAAGCAGCAGTTTTCCTAAGTGCAATATCCTCGCTAGACTTTTCCAAGCTGTTTCTCTAACCAGAAAAAGGGATGCTTTTTGAACTGCAGCTGATATCAACTGAGAAGATGCTCCAGACCCACCGGCTTGGGCTGGCTCTGCAAATGCGATTCTGGGGATGCAAGTCAGGTTCATCTATTTGGAGTGCGAATGGATCTCTGTCAATACTCCATTAAAACGTTGAAGGGAGGCCAATAAGACAGCTCAGGGACAGCGAGGGTGTGGGGGAAATGGGATGTGAGGAGGCAGGCAGGCTGGATGGCACCAAAACCTGAATATATTTCACTTACAGCCATGGGGCAAGTGCCCTGTGCGTAGAGAATACTGATTTCTGTCCTTTACCTGGTGTGCAGCTGCTAGAAAAAAGGAGTCCTGCCACTAATCTCACTCTGGGACTTGTACATGCCATAGGGGAGACATTCTTGTCAACCCTACATGTGGGTCTTGGGACAAAGCTTTGGTGTGGAGAGGGATGAGAGGCTCTGTGCCATGCTGGGCTGTGGCTGATACCCAGCTCTGTAGCGATGCCAAAGGGGCTCTTCCTCCTGGTGCCGAAGGCAGCAGGAAAAGGGAGGGATCTGCTTATGAAGTAGGAACAGAGTCCTTGTTCGGGAGACTGAGACAGATGGCACAGCTGATTTTCTGTATCTGGGTTTGTGGCAAGGCCACTCTTTTTCCTCCCCTAATCTCTAGAAGTGTGGTTTGTCTTCCTTCCCTCTGTTTTCCAGGCTTTAACTAAGAAATCATTCCGGGTGGGGGGGTATTTCCCCCATTCCCTTTGCATTTTACTGCTGCCTGGAGACCCTGTCACCTTGTCCTGGAGTCTCATCCCCCTGAATGCTAACCCTGCGGACCCGCACGGTACAGCTGCCATCCCCCAAACTCAACCTTGTCACCCTTGTGTGAACTGATGAAAAGTCGGGTTTATCCAGGGGGAAGCCAAGTGCACCAAGGCACTTTATATTTCCTGCATTTAAATCAATTTATTCTACTCTGTGCTGCTTATCCTACGTGAACTAAATCAGGACTTCGACCCTATTGTATTTTCCCTTGCCCAGAACTGGGACAAATTAAAAGCCTCGTCCTGCTGTTCAGCATTCCCACTTTCAGTCGCATCATCTAGAGGATGCTATTTAAATAACTTCAGGGGAGTTTGAGTTGAACAGAGAATAAATGGCCAGGCTTGCAACTCACTGCTAGGAAGGGAAATACCTTGGCTGGCCCTGCAGCTCCTGCCCTGCCCAGGCACACAGGCAGAGCCGGTGCAAACCCTGCCTTGTTTCTGCGTGTGAGGTTAGGGCTAGAAATCCGAGAAAGCCTGGATGGGAGAGGGAAAGCAAAGAAGGGGAAGACCGGGGAAAGTCTTTTACCTTTAACGTGAGCTCGTGTGTCTTTCCTCCCCGTGTGGAACATCCTCAATTTCCTGTTTAACTTAAAGTCAACACATCTGTCACGTTAGCATCTCCCGCTGCCTGGTTCCCCCGAGCCACCCCCCTCCCATCTGCTCTCCCTCCTGCCTCCAGCCTCCCTCCGCTCCCATTGCTTTCTGGCTGTGTGTGTGTGTCCGTGTGTGTGCGTGCGTACGCCTGTGTTTTCTGCTGGCTGATGGACTTTTCCATTGCTCGTGCTTCAGTACCTGGATGCGGTCGCAGCAGGATGATCGGCTTGGCTTGCAGAGCATTTACTTCTAATCTCCGGCTTGTGACATCCTAGCGGAAAGGGGCGACCCTTTCAGGAGCAGCTCCGCGGGCTAGAAAGAGGGGAAATGGCTGGGGAACGGCTGTGAGGAAATATTTCCTAGTTCTGGTAAGCGATGCTTTTCTCTTTGGTCCCTTTCTGGACAATCAGTCCGGATGCAGAAGTAATAAGGCTTAACGGGGTAAAAAGCAAAGGGAAGGGAGCTGAAAAAGAGACAGAAAAGAACAATGCAGCCCGATCGGTTTGCACTGAAGCTTTTCCAGGGGTCAGTGCTCATCAAAGCAATTTAATTACTATTAGCAAGCAGCTGGGAGCTGATCAGATCAGATAATGTGTGTGCCTAGGCAGTCGGGGCGGCTTTTACTCGCATGCAGTTTCATCGCCCGCTCTGTATCTTTTTTTCCTATGTGATTTCCAGCTTGGTCTGTGGCACATTCGGAGCTCACAGTCAAGCTCCGGTGGTGCTCTCCATGGGGTAGTCCTAGCTGAGCCGCTACCTGAGTGCTGCCTTTTCTGCCTTATGCTCTTTACTGCAGGAGTTTTGGAAGGTCATTCATGAATTCTTGCCCCTTAGCTGATGCATAAAGCCCCTCAACTTTTCTAGCTGATAAACTATCTCCAACATGAAGTCTAACTGCGTTTTTCCCTGAATCCAGTCCCATAAGTGCTGTGAATAGCTGATCTATATAGAGAGATGCAGATAAAGATGTTTGGAAGGAAGAGGGTCTAGCCGGACTGTGAGCTATCTGATGTCCTGGATGTTGGCTTACTCTAAATGAGAGGTTTGCGAGTCGGTTTATCTCACAGGACTCTCAAAATGGGCGTCCTGCTTCTAAGTCGAGTGACAGCAGAGCTCTTACACTAGGGATGAATATAGGGCCCTTGTTTAAAGAGGATCAGGGAATAATAAACCTAAGAGCAGCCTTTGCAATCTGGCTGTATTGAATCTGCAAATGTCTGTATGTAACATACCTCTGTTGACGGAAAACAAGGGAAAAATACAGCGGTGAAGCTTTGGCAATTTTGCTGACAGCTACAAAGCTATAACCTTCTTGACAGACCTGCGTTCCACCCAAAAACTGGTGCATGATTTGGTTTGGGAATACCAAAACAAATTCTTTCTGGATTTATTTATGACAGGGTGAGTTAAAAACTACTCCTGGAGAACACTGCAGAGATGATTTGTTTATGAAAATATTCCTCTCATGATGTATTCATATAGAAACCTCCACTTACTAAAAACTCACACATTTCCTACTCTTTGATGTTAGATACCGTGAGACGTAGAGCAGG
Organism: Charadrius vociferus; assembly: GCF_000708025.1. Taxonomy (NCBI): domain Eukaryota; kingdom Metazoa; phylum Chordata; class Aves; order Charadriiformes; family Charadriidae; genus Charadrius; species Charadrius vociferus. The sequence goes on along the minus strand of NW_009646608.1, from coordinate 5,844,209 downwards.
GTACTCTGGTTACTGTGCTTATTCTAGAGCAACCTTGAAGTTTCAAGCACAAGTTACACTAAATCTGAAGAAAAAGATCCTCCCCTTCCTAAGCAGCAAGTTTTGGCTTGGATTTTTGTTTCACGTGTGTTTCAGGGTGACAATCTTTTGTACCAAATCTGTGCCTGGCGAGCAGTGGGTGAAGTGAACACAGGGAAACGCGCTGTGCAAGAAGGAGACAGTGTAGGAAATGCCTAATTTGTTTTCTTTGGGGGAGGTTGATGATTGTATCCGTGGGGAAATCTTCTTAGAGAGGACAGCTTTTGCTTCCTCTAACCCAAACACCATGGTTTGTTTCAAAAGGTTGAAAATCCTTCATTCCATGTTTCCTGGAAAAACAATTCTGAGCATCAGTAATTTATATAAATCACTTTTCTTGTTGAATTATCTTCTAAAACCTGCAGGAATGTTGATGTCAGGTTATCTTTGCTGTCAGTTTTGTGTTTGTGTGCACTTGACTTCTCTCCCATGTTCAGTCTGAGATGTTGGTCAATGGTGACTGTGCTTTCCTGATCCTTGCTGCAGTGCTGCCTAGAAGGGTTAATTTCCCCTGTTTAATTAATGACTCTGAAATATTTATAAAGAGAAAATCCTCATACTCATCTGTGGTAAATTTGGTACATCTGCCAAGATGAAATTCTAGGGCCAACTAAATATTAGAATGTGCTAGATGTACAGATTTTTATAGCATCCCAAAGATATTTCCTGAGAGTTGCTGGGGAAGTGAAGGACAGATCCTAAAGTCTTTGTCTCTGGATGGAAACAGAATTGAATGTGCTACACAATTAATGAATGTTATGACTTCTAATTGAATTTTGGTCTTTTCTCGTGGACATTTGGGATATAAAAGATGGATTTGCCTTGGGAAAAAAAACATTTGGTAAGGGCAGAGAGTCATATGAGATCCTAATTGAAGAACACTCCAGATCATTCCTGTGAAGACCTTGGCATCAGTGTCATTATCTCTTCAAGACAAGGTAATCAAGGAGATGGAAGATGAACATTTCCTTGCCAGAGAAACTTCCACATTATTTGATTAAAATTGGAATCCAGTCACCTCATGCTTGTCTCTCCAGATTTTTCTTACCACATCTGCTAAATTACCACCAGCTATTTGCGTTTTAAATGAGGGCTTCCTCCCGCACAACCCATCTGCTCAGCCTGTTTGTTCTTCCTGTGCAGTCACGACTTTGTGATCACGTTTATGTCAGTAGAAACACACTGGTGTTGAGGGAGAAGGAAGAGGGGAACAAAGTGGCCTTGAAGATTCCCTTGGCTGGGTTGAATTTGAAAGAGGAGTTGGCTTAAAAGAGGGGGAAGAACCTCTTATGAAAGAGAATTAAGCCAGGGCAAGGGAGCCTGGAAGTTCAGGTCACTTTGAGGACAAAGCTTGTCTTTTCCTAGTACTATCCTAGGGAATCTTTACAATTAGACACCATAGAGTTTCCCACATCTAAGGTGACATAGCTCACCTGGGTATGTTCTTGACTGCATTAATGGCAGGGAAGAAGAAGAAATTAAGGCTTTTCTTGCTTGGAGGTGGCTGAAATGTGGGAGTACTTCATGGTGTTCTAATCTGCCTCATTAAAGTGGAGGGGCTGTAGGTTTTCAGAGATGTTTTCTGCTCACCTTGGTGTGACAAACCTGGGGATATGATTATAGACGTAGAGGAATACGATAGAGATCTACGAAGTTCTGAGTAACATGGAGACAGTGAGTAGGGCTGTTGACTCTCTCTTCAAGTTCAAGACCCAGGCAACATCAGAATTAGCTAATAGAAGCCAGGTACAGATCCAAGATGCCACTAGGTGACCATTCAAATGTAAGGCACACCTGGCCCATAATCTAAATTACCATCTCCAAATAAGAACTGCTATGGCCAACATGGCTTCCAGACCAGAACGCCCTTGTGTCCAACCAGCTTGAATCTATCTGTACCCTTCTATAGATAAGATATAGGTACTGATGATGCTTTGTAAGATACCCCAGAAAAAAAGAAAAGCTGAATGTGCTGAGACGTACTCAGCTGTGTTTTCTTCTCCCAAATCTTAAGGGAGGGCACAAGCAGGAGAGCTCATGCACCCCACAGCCGTGAGGGTCCTTTAGACTGCGTGCCAGAGATCTGGGGTGTCATGACCTGGCTTAGCTCAGCTTATATGGCAGTCATTCATGCCTGGTGTTCATTTCCTATAATGAGAAGGATCATTATAATGAGTGGGGTCACCCACTCACGGCTGAAAGCAGCCATCTCTTAGGTTGAACAGAGCAGCCAGGAGAGCAGAACACGTTACACTCGCAGTGGAGATGCTGGGAAAGAATAGAAAGCAGTACGTGAGCCTTAAAGCAGTACTTTTGACTGAAGAAATTGCTCACGATGGCCCATGCATGGACACAACCTCCTGACAGATGCCCTCTCACTTCTCCCACTTCGTGGTCACTGTTGTCCTGCCTAGGAGAGAGACCCAGTGTTTTCGTGTGAGGACTGCAGCAGGCCTGATGCTGGGCAGGCTGCTACAGGAGATGCTGCAGGACTGTGTGGCAGCTGGTTCTCAATGATTCAGTGTTTTCAGTTAAACTCGGTGTTTTGCTGTGATTCACATCAGCTCTTGTGGGAGATGGCTTTGGCAGAAGCTGGAATTCATCCGCTCCCGGCTGGGTGATGGATGGATTTGTTCAAGCTCTGGTTCCCACCATGCTGCCAACACAGCAGCTGCCTCCCTGGCCTCCCGTCCTCCCAAGCCAACAGAAGGGAGAAGAGCGGTGTCTTCAGGACAAGGCAGCCCTGGTATTTCCACCCAGCAGGGCCATGGGCACCATTGTGACACAGAGAGTTTCCCAATCCTGTCCTCAAGATGATCCCTGGGGGGTGTTTTGTAAAATGTGAGAAAGTGAGTAAAATCCCTGCAGATATTTGACGGTGGGGAAAGTGCTATGGGAGCCCGCCTGCTCCTGCATGTGATATATTTGTTTTACACTCCTCCTACTCTGAGGACTGAGCTGCAGTACTGCAGTGGCAAGCTGAAGGCAGGTCCTCTGGCAAGACATGGGTGGTCACAGCCAGGTCTCAGGGACTGCTCCCACCACATCCCTCCAGGCAGCAGGGTAAATCCTGTCTCCTCCGTGGGACATTTCTCTTGCCCTTTATGGCAGGTGGTCAGGCTGCTGCAGATTTGCCAGCTTTAACTGCTCTAATTATTGCAGCTTACAGGTTCCTGACCTCCTGAGCTCATACCCATGGCCCTTCTTGGGCATGCGTGATGCTCCTGGTGTCTCCCATCTTCCGTGGCACTCAGAGGAAACCCCTGTAGAGGTGGAGGTGGTTTCTTTGGGCAACCTCATTTTTGTAGCAGTCCTACAGGTAGTGATGGCCTTCAGACAAGCCCGGTGACATCTGGTTTTGCAGCTACCATCGTCCTCTGAGGCACTTTCCCAGGGGGATTAGCACAGCCAGAACATGAGGTTAGAGGCAGATTGGATTGGATGCCTCCACGATGATGACTGAGGGATTGATGAGGTTTGGGGGACAGGAGTGGAAGTACGCAAAAATACTTCTCCGGCTGTACTTGGCACAGAGGATCTATTGCACCGGACACTCATGCTGATGGATAAAAGCTCTTTTAGATTTACATTTGTCCTTCTGCACCCCCACGCCACAAGCACTCGCAGCCCAAATTCACAGATGTTTTAGCAGGGCTGTCTCCTTGCAGGGATCTAGTGTGCATTAATTATGAGCACGCGTAGATGAGGTGTTAAATGATTTATACACAGACCCAGATTGAGAAATCCCAGTGGTTTCTTCTCCTGATGTGTAGCCGCGGTTGGCAATCAGTGGAGCTTTCCTGGCATTCAGGAGGACCCGAGAAGCCTTTTTTCCTTGTGATACACATCCAAAATTACTGGGCTTGGTGGAGCCTGAACCTCCCTGGTGAGGCAAGACTGGTTGTGACCAGCATGAAAGGAGCGTAGAGCCCATTTCCAGCGGAGCAGCTGCATGTATGACCAGTCCTGCCACCATCGCTGCCATGCGTTAGTCCTCTGGGGACTGTGGCCATGCTCTGATGTCGGGCCACCCTTGGGAATGTGGGGAATGCCTTTTGCATTCTCAGAGCCAGAGGATGAGAATTCAGAGCAGAGTAATTTTAATTAATCTTGTATTATTTATCACTAATTGAATATGCTTTTGGCACTTTTTGTCTTCTTTTAGATGAGGGCGTTTGGGGTTATTAGCATCTATTTTATAATGCTAGCAAGATAGGATCCTTTATTCTTAGGAGCTCAGACACTGCAGATCATGAGAGATGCTGCCTTTGCCGGGGCTGTGCCTGCCGTGGTGCCCACGGGTGCCGGGCAGCTCGGGCACCTCCAGCCCAGCGTGTCTGGCAGCGGGGAAGGGAGAAGCCAGAGCCTCACTGGGGGGGCTGCAAAAGGCTGGGGAGGGTGCAGGACCCAGGGGCTGTGGTAGGAAACACTCATGGACCACTTCTGACCAGAAGGCATTCGGTATTTTGACAGATTTTTGACAAGCCAGACATGACCGCTGACTCAAGCAGGACACTTCAGGGGCTCCTTCTTACGGCTTCATTTTAAAGCAACACTTCTTTAGCGGGGGGGCTAAAAGCAGAGCCTGCGTTGAATGCTGCAGAGCCAACCCACTGAAGGACGGGGTCCTTTCAACCCCTTTGATCCCCCTAACACGTACCAGACAGGCAATAAGGGAATGAGGAAAGATTAGGAAAAACCTAAATTTGCACACCCACCCCCCCCAACTCCTAAGTTCTGCAAAGCCATGTCTGCAGCCAAGATTTACACGCTGCCTGCTTTAAAACCAGAAAGAAATAGGAGAGAGCTCAAGTGCTGCTGATGTACAATTACAGGGTGCTGAGCACAGCACTTTCCGGGCCACCAGTAGGAAAAGAAAGCAAGATTTACACCTGGAAGGCGGCTGAGAGGTTGGAAGGCGGGAATGAAAAATAAGGTGCTTCAAAGCCGTGCTATTTGAAAGGGGGTAAAGCAGCAGGCTGAAGCGGGGCTCCCGTTTGGCTTTCTAGCTCAGCAAGTGGGCACAGGGGGCGAGTGCTGAGGATGGAAAGGGGGGTCGGTGAGGACAGGAGCACTGACCCCCCCTCGCCTGCTCTGCACCGGGCAGCTGCTGCCGGTCCCCGCTGTTGCAGGCCATGCAGCTGATTAAATATTGAGAGGGTTTGGTTGCTGTTGCTTGAAAGCTTCTGTCTGGATGAAAATGAAGTTACGTGAGGACAAGTTTGTGCCAGTGCGATTAATCTCTGTTTAAATATGGCTGTCCGTAAACAGACCGAAAATAGCTTTGTGGGTTTTCACGTTACGGCAGTGTTAAGACGTGGGTTTGGGTCACTCCTTTTTTGGAGCCAAGGTGTGGGAGAGCTCAGGGAGGTGGGTATTGCACGTGGGGGTCAGGCTGAGTTGTCAGAGAGACCCTGTGGCACTCAGAGACTGTTGTGGGTCCTCAAAGGCGGGTTGTGATGGGGGCTGACACCTGAGGTTTGCGTGTTCACGCGGCAGCCTTGCTCCAGGCTCAACTCCCACACACCCCCGGCACCCTGGGGGAGTCAGAGATGGATGGAGATGCAGACGGAGAGTGGGGAGGGAGAAGGGATTTGTGGTGGGTTACAGCATTAGGCAGAGGCAGGAGGAGAGTCGGGATTACGGGTAGGGGCCAAAAGTGGACGGAGGGAGAGACGAAAAGGGTTGACCTTTCTGGGAGGTTGCTTGGAAACAACGGGAGAGCTCTACGGAGAATCAGGCACCAGAGACCTCGGGAAAGAGACCAGTGGGAAGAGGAAGCCAAGGGTGGAGGAGTAAGGTCCCTTAGTGACTAGTGGCATGGCCAAATCTCAAATATAGACAAGCTGAGTTTCTTTCAGGTGGGAGTAGAAAAAAATGACCATTTTACTGCTACCCAGCCAGGTCCACTGTTGCGCTCTCATCTTCTGAGAGGAGGTGGGGGGCATTTTCCAGTTTGTTAGCTTTGCACAGTCTGGAGGGTCCTAAACTTTATGGCTTTGTGCCCCCCGGACAGAGCAGCGAAAGGCCAAGCCTTCATCGTCTCCATCAGTGGGTACTGGAGACTTCCAATCACCCCCTTGAGCTTTCGGATGACCCGGGTACTGGATTTACCCACGGAGGTCCCAAAATCACTAGTAACACCCATCTGTGCTTTCGTGGGTTTGTATAAAATTGCTTCTTTCCTGCATCCAGCCCCAGTGAGGATGCAGCAGTTTCGGTCTCTCCCTGGGCTGTGTACTGCAGGGAATGTCACAGCAGGCAGAGCAGCGACATTTCATCACTCTGAGCAGTCAGAAAAGATGTGTTTGAGCTGGGAAAGAAAGTTCCCTTCATCGTCTGAGTGTCCAAAATAGATGCTAAAATCTTATGTCCCGTTACCAAGGGAAAACTTTGGAAAAATCTCTCTGATCTGGTTAAGTATAAATATATGCAGAGAATAGTTATCCATTTGATTTTGATGTTGCTGTAACATGCACAAATGTTGGATAGTGTGCCGTCAAAGTATCAGGCCACCCAGCAGGCAGACAGGGCATCCAGCCTGGTGGAAAGGGACAAGCTGGGGAAAGAGCTGCTGGTCCCACTGGGTCACGTGGAGGTCTGGGCAGAGAAAGGAGAGGCAGCGTTTCCATCCTTCCTGCAAGGGGAATTTAGTCCTTGCACTGGACTGCATTTGTTTTAATATATAATCATCACTGAAAATTGGTTTCTGGTTGTTTTCATCTATAAATTCAGTCAAATCTGCCATAATGTTATTAAATATTTCTAGAGTTTGATCCTATGGTAGAAGAGTCCTGTAGAAATGCCTGTGAGTAAACGTACAAGCAAAGCTTTGCTTACTCGCAGCCTAAGTGAACTGGATAGTATTTGCTAAACCCAACAAGGAATTTAGCAGCTAATTTTTTTCAATGGTTGGGAAAAAGGCATCATATCTATCTTTCTTGTTCAGACTAAGGTGGTATGTCTGCAGCAGACTTTGTTGTTCACATTTTCATTATTCTTTAGAGCTAATTGAAACTTGATTTCAAAAATTACGTTAATCAGTTCAGCTTATAGTAGCCATTGATCAGTTCCTAAGTGTTTTTTAATGGTGTTACGTGACAATTGTTAATTGTACTTGATTAGAAGAACATAATCACAAGAGGGCTGATGGATGGGTTCTCAGCTGAGCAAATCTGGATTAATCTGCAGCCCTGAGGTTCCGATCCATAACATATTTGAAACCAAATTAAAACTCCAGACTGGTGTTATTAGAATGGGATGTGTGTTCATGGTGAAAGTCATTTGATATAATTTTGGCATCCTTTCTGTACTCTCAGAGCATGTAGTGTAGCTGTTCAGTTTCAATTATTTTTTCCTAATTGTTGTAAAAAAGTTGTCTTTGGACTGGGAAGTATTCCATCTGGAAGACTTCCAAAACAAAATATTTCCTTTGACATTTAAAAATCAAATTCTGAAGCAGATTTTTATTCCTACTGGATTTAGATAAGCTATTTGATTAAAAACCATCCAGAATTTCCTTCTCCAAACACTGTACTGCAAAATGCAGGACCTGATAGTAATTATTTAATTAACCATTGTTGGGGTTTTTTTCCTCATATCTGCTATGAAAGAACACTGTGATTTTGGCAGGCTTAGAACATCTGAGACCATGTGGCTCAGCAGAAGTGTGTGACACGTAAGGAACAAAAAAACAGTCTATTACATCTGTGCTATACAGGTTTTCCCTCAAGTGGGAAATAACGCAGGGTTTGCCAACCCCCAAAAGTCGTGATAAAGCTCCCCAGGTAAACAGCTCAGCTCAGAACAGACATTTTCCAGTGGTCTTGATCTCCTGTGCATCTTCCTTGCCCAGGACTGGCTGAATGAGAGGATTTTTCCCCTCTTGATGCTTTGTGAAGGCAGCAGCCCAGGGGCTGTGGGGTGGGGGCTCAGGGCAGAAGTTGAGCCCTGCTGTGCACAACCTTCTGCTCTCACCAAAAAGAGCTCTTTAACTCCCACGGAGAAGGCTCTGGCACTTGAATGATGAGGCAAACTTTGACTTCTTCCAATTAGTACATCTAGCTGTTGTTCAGCATCTTCCTTGCTTTCATCCCTCCTTTCTTTCAGTTTCAAGTGGGTGGAGGGATCTCTCCTGGATGGGAAAGGCTATTGCAGAGGGACGGCTGCGGGAGTGATGGAGCAGGACTTGGGGCCATCCACCCACAGACACCCACCTCTCTGCCGGGGAGCCGGCGGGTGCTTCAGCAGCCTTTCAACAGCAGGAAAACGAGCAGCTCCTCGCCTTGCCTTTACAGCGGGCTGGGCGGTGGCAGCTGGTGGAGCCCTACCCGTGGGGCTACAGGGGATAATGGAGCTGCTTCCCTGATTAACTCTGGCAGCGGCTGCTGAGTTAATTAGTGGTCGAATCTAGGATGCTGGCAAAACAGTATTGCTAATTCATCTACAAATACAGCTTGGAGCCGGGAGCGTTTGGGGTGAATTTCATCGCCACCATTAGCAAAAGCTAATGTGTTTAAGCAGGAGATGCCATGGCTGTTTCCATCATGAGATTCCATCATGATTCCATCATGAGATTCAATCTGCGTGAGATTTCGGTGCGGAGTCTTCCTACATGGTTTCATTTTGCATCCATCTGTCCCTGTTTGCTCATGCCTGGCCTGCCTTGCCCTTGCCAGGGTGGTCATGCAGGTTTCATCTTCCCACGGATGGGGAATCTTGCTTGCTCCAAGCGAAGGAGATCAGGTTAAGCGTGAGAGGCTCCGGAGAGGTGTCTAGAAATAATTCATTTCATGTGGTTGCAGAAGCAGAGGCTTGCTCTGACCAGCCATGCATGGTTAAAGCGCATAAAGGAGGAGATCTCTCAGGATCCAGCTCACATGCAAAGGACAGACAGGATCCACGAAGCCTTTAGTAATTTCACAGGGAGCAACCATCCAGGTTTGCACGAACCCTGAGCATCCCAGTGAGCATGCTTGTCTTTGCAGCTGGAAAAGAGCCGTTAACAAATGTTCATTACAATAGTAACCGTTTAACCATTGGGTTGTCTCCATGCTAAGATCTGTGCACCCACAACTCTCTTTTTTCCTGCCAGTTCCAGGTAGGCAGATGTTTTCTTTGGGGGTGTTATGGAGACTGTAAATAATTTGGATCAGGATATTGTGTCCGTGCTGTGTCTGCTTTCATCAGATGCTCTTTCTAAAGGACACTGGAGATAAGAGTCTTCCAAGCCAGTGATGGAAAAAAGGTGAAAAGGGAGAAAGGGACTAAAATGGAGTTGCTTGTTCAGTTACTGAGCACAGAGGAGGCTTTTTTCTTTTTTTTTCCAGCAATTGCCGAGTCAAGTATGCATATCAAAGTTTACTGAACAAGCCCTTTCTGCATCCTTATGCAAAATATTTCTTGCTTGAAGACAGAGCCAATTACCGTGCACGTATTTAGCCGGCTCTAGGAGCCTGCCTACCTCCTATCTATATTTCATGAGTCTCGACAGTCCCCGAGGCGTGCCGCACTCTGCTCTGCCTGCAGTGAAGGGCTCCTCAACTGCAAAAGCAATGATGACTCAAGAAAAAAACGCACAAACAGATGAAGGTCCCTGGATTTACCCCGCCTGGCAGACCTGGCCTTATCCCCTGAACGCTGAGTGGCATTTGGATGCTCTTTCAGAGCCTGCCAGCCGTCAGGCACACGCAGTAGCCACCGACTGGTATTCGCTTTACCTGCCATTGGGCTGACGTAGAAAACAAGCTGCTCCTCACACCCTATGCAAGTTGGTAGCCAATAACAGTACTAACCCCCTCCTCCCCTGCTCTGGTGTCTTTTCCATCTTTAATTCATAGAAGGGTTAAAGCAAGGTCTCACACATCTTCTGGCTCAGCTGTACAGTCAGCGCAGGGCTCACTCCTACAGGATACGTCCCAGCAGTCTGTCTTTGATTTTCAGCAACCCCAGTGATGAGGTTTCTGTCTTTCCCCTTGAGATCCTGTCCTTCAGCCCCAGAAATGTTGCTGTCGGGAAGCTTTGGCTGAACTTCAGCATCGGTTTGAATTTCAGGCTTTCGCATCTGCTGCGAATGCCCCAGCACCTGGCCAAGCTCATCTCTCATTCCGTACGATGGGGAATGGATCAGCAGGAGCGCAGCGCTCCAGCTCACTGCCCTGTATACTTCCCACGCAAATGTAACCAGCTCTGCTTGAGAAGTTTGTTGACTCACTGATTGCTTAGAAACTTTCTTTTTATTCCCAGCTGAAATTTCTTTCTGGCCAGTTCACGCTCTCCTTGTTCTTGCACTCACATTAGATTTGGAGCATTTTTTCCCTCCATTTTCTCTTCCCCTGCTCTCAGCACAGCTGGGTCCAACTGGACAGTGTGGACAGTCCATTTACACTGTCCAATAAAGCCAATGGGTTAATCTAAAAGAGAAATTCTCTGTCTCTCTTTGGAAAACACGCTTCTTTTCTCTAGTCAGAGAATGTTCACCCAAACATTTTATTCTCAAAAGAAAAATGATCTATTGCAGACAAATTAGAAATGTTTGAGAAGCAAATGTTTCCTTTTGTCCATTTTCACCGAAAATGACAGAGCCCACTGCAGAATTCTGAATCCTTGGGGAAAATCTGCCAAATTTTGAAGAAAAATATTGACTGATATGAAGAAAATGTTTATTAGCATCTCTTTTTTCATAGAAAACTAGACTATTTTTGACCCTTTCTCCCTGCTTTATCTGCCTGAAAGAAACAGACAGACAAGCAAGGAGCAGAAAACACTTCGAATTGATTTGTTTAATATTCAGGGTTATTTCACTAGTTTCTAGCAGATTCCTCATTCGCTGGGCTCTCTTAGTCACAATCATGTGGAAGAAACAATGTCTGTTCCTATCAGCAGAGCTGTATTTTTAGAAGGGTTGCAGAAAATAGAGGTAAGGTGGTATTTCTTCAAGTAATACGTGGGCTTTCCAATGGTGCTCCCCTTGTTTTCCTATTTTGAATTTACTTTAGGATGGAAATACTGTGGGTCTTGACTGGTATTTGAACCCAACCGTGCCTATGTGATTTCTTTATATTGCTTTTATCGCGGAAAGAACAAACGACACATCGGAGTTAAATCTTCAGCCGTTGATAGTGCAGCTTGCTATTCTTCCAGTTGGGATCAAGCCAAAGGAATAATCATGTTTATCTATGCAATACATATCTCTGAAATCTGCAGTTCACGTTGCTCTGGGATCCAAACCCAGGTGATTTTATGACAGCTAATAACCGCTGTAATTAGGAACCTAATTAAATATCCTCTGATCTTACCCTTCTCGGAGTCGATCAGCTCAGGGGGCTGATTTGGATTCTCCATCTCACTCAGCCTCACACAGCAAGTAAAGCACGGATGATTTTTAGCATCTTTTGAAGTATTAGATACTGCTCATCAGCATCCCAGAGCTCAGGGGTGAATGGACCGGCAGCATGAGCTGATGTGGCTATGAAGTTCCTGCAAAGTATATTGAATGAGTTAAAAAAATAAATCACACAGAATGACTGAGCTAGAGAGGAGTCAGGAAGGGCAGGAAAGCTTCGCCGCCTTCCAGCAGAGAAAGTCAGTGGTGCCTCAACCATCTGTAGCAGCGCAGCAGGCGATTTGTCAGGTTAGCGTTAAAACGACTCTGAGAAGGATCTAATCTGTGTCTCGGGGCAAGTGCTGAGGGTGCTGTAGAGAAGGATCAGCAGTTTTGCCTTCACTTGGCAGCCAGGGTTACTCTACCAGAAGAAATCAGTGCTGTCCGTGAGCCAAGGGAGCTCTCTGCATGATGTCATGCTGCAGGGGAACCCCTTGCTGCAGCGACCACGGGCACCGCTTCCCTCCCGCGACGCATGCGAGATGATGGGAGAAGCAGAAAGAGAAGTCAGGCAAAAATTCCCTGCCTGTGCTGGGGGCTGTGCAACCTCGGACTGGCTCTCAGGGAGAGGTGGGTACCCCAAATGAGCTGGGCAGAAGCGTCCGTCGATCTGGAGGAGCAGCACTGATGCACCCGTGGGATTATAGCGGGCAAATATCAGGGATGACTTTGGGTACACAAAGCCCCACTATGTTTTGCAGTCCACTGCACTGAGTAGCACACTTGTGCTGCCCACCCGTGTCTGACCTCAGGGGAGTTCCCCCAGGCTTTGTAACTCTCACATCGCAGCAGGTTGGGGGCCCTCAGCGAGAAACATTTTCTCTGTTTCCAACAATTGAGAAGACTCATTTCTAAGAATCACAGAGTCACAGAATGATCAGGGTTGGAAGGGACCTCTGGAGATCATCTAGTCCAACCCCCCCTGCCAGAGCACCTACAAGAGGCTGCACAGGATGGCGTCCAGGTGGGTTTTGAATGTCTCCAGAGTGGGAGACTCCACAATCTCTCTGGGCAGCCTGTGCCAGTCCTCCACTACCCTCAAGGTAAAGAAGTTCCTCCTCATGTTAAGATGGAACTTCCTATGTTCAAGAGATGAGGTGGAGTTATTTCCCAGAGAAAATCCTGCCTATCTCACAGTAAAATTTCAAGGTATGTTGCTTGTGAACAGGAAATGTCTGGAATCTTCTCAACCCTGCATCAAACTCTGGTACCCCAAATTCAGGCACTGTGCAGCTGGTGTTGAACAGAGACCTCCTGCAGAGCCTGGATCTCCACTAGCCCTGGAAGGAGAGTCTTGATGAGGATAGCTGGGCAGGTGACACTTAGGAAGCAGGTAAAGGTGTCACCTGCACTCTGTAGAGGATGGACACTGCTTTTAGATGCCACCTTTTATGAGAGATATGGCCTTACTAAAAACCAAAAAAACCACAATGGGCCAAATGCCTCAGCTGGAGGATGTTCTGTCTGGCTCAGGTTTGTTTGGAGGCACGGTGTGGGTCTTTAGCCCTGCAGAAAAAATGTTGTATCTGGATCCTATGTGGTGGTGAACAGACTTGCGCAGCAGCACGTGGCAATGGAAAGCAGTGAGCTGTGAATACCCGTGTGTTGTGTTGGGGCAGCTGTAGCTTGTGGCCCATGAGCGCGTCCACTAAGGGCCGTGGGCCAGCCCCAGTCTGGGCACCAGCGCTGCAAAGTGTGGAGGTCTGGGCAGGACCCAGCCCCAGTTCATTAGTAACTATGGAAGCCTCCACTATCCACGGCACGTCTGACCCGCCGCTTCGCTAGAGGGAAGCGAGGAATGTGTTCTATTTGGAAATAAAAGATCCTTCCACAGACCAGTTTTAAAACCCGTCTCAACCCAATCACAGCAGCAAACCCATTCACTGTTGAATAGAGGCAAGCGGTGCTTGGCCCTCTTCCAGCACCGAGCTCAAAACACAACAGGCACGTCAATGCCTTTTGCCCACAGCTCTGTGCCCATCACTAGATCCGTTTGTGGTTCTTACGCAGGAACTGCAGAGACTTGGAGCTGTCCTCATTCTATATTTATTACCTGGATTCCTCGTATCTGCGCCTCTCAGGAGAAAGCCAATGAGTGAATTTAGTTTTCAGGCAAAGCACCAACTTCACAAGCCTGAATACCAACCTCCTCTACAACACAAGCATACCAGTTTTCCTAAGCAACAGCTTTTTGGCCGCCCTTGTCCAGCTGAGATACAACATTGTCTGCCTCTGTTTCCAAACACCTTATGGTATATTTGGGATGTAGAAAGCACTCAATCCCATTCCCAAAATGGGAAATAGAGGCAGAGACAGCAGTCACACAGAGCCTTACAGAAATTCTGTTGCAGAGAAAGGAATTGATATATCAAATGTCCCAGACTGATATGTTCATCATGGGTTCATATTCCTCTTCCTACTGCCACCTCCCTGCAGGGATCTCATGCAAGCAAGAGGGGAACTGGTCAGCTCTTGCCCCTTCTTCTTAGCTTGCAGTGATGGGATCTGTTACCGCAGGCTTGGCACTGTGGGCTCCAGTGCTCTGGCTGCTTTTTCCTGGGTAACCAGAAAGATTTTGCAACCAGCAGCAGATTTTGCATTCGTCACTGAAGTGCCATCAGAAAGCAGTCTTTTTTTCCTACCCAGTCGGGGTTAGATGAAAGGCTTGATATCCACCTGCCGTCTGCGGGCCATTCCCTGGCTTCCCTTCAAGTAAGTCTGATGTTACACTTTGATAAATAACTTTTGATCATCATCTTCTTACCACTTTCTTCACCTGGGATATTCTATCCTCTTTCCCCTGAAGAGGCATGATCTGCCTTGAAGTGTTCGTTATCCCCTTGAAATTTGCCAGCTAATCCCCGCAGGCTCGTCATCTGGAGGACACCTGCTCTCACACTCCATTTCTTGCCTGCCTTCTCCTGTATATCATCCAGGATTCCTGCTTCTAGCAAAAGTCTTGAATTTATTTTATGTTAGGTTTACTCAGGGTGTGATAGACCGTACTTCTCTCCTCCCCCTCAGGAGCAAAAGCCATTTGCTGTGATAGCAGTATCTTCCCGTGTCATTTCTGTGCGAATAGTCCCAATGTAGCTGAACAAGAGAAAGCCATTTCACAGCCTTCCTCTTACTGCTACCCAGGATCGACCACCCAGGGAACCCTCTAGCCTGGGATCCCCTCTCTGACAGTTGGCACCAGCAAATGCATCTAAGAAACTCCTTGGTGGACAATTACAGAATAACCTACATCAGAGAGAAGTTGTCTTGGTGTTTGCCTGATCTCTTGAAGAAGAAGAACTTATTTCTCCCAGAGAGGAAAAGGTTGTAGAAACTCAAATGAAACTCATGTTCTCCTTTTCCTTAAATACATCCAGTCCCCGCTTTCAATGCTGCCAAGGCCTTGACTTATTTCCAGGAGCCCCACAGGTCAGTGCGTAGGTAGGGATTTCCTTGTGCAGGATTCCAATCATCTCTTGCCTTTCAAATTTCCTGAATGTCCCTTTGTCTCCTATTATGAGACTGCAAGTAAGTCCATCTCATTTACATTTTTAGGACAAAGAGACTGATTTTTTTTTTTTTCCTTTTCTCCCCTGTTGCAAGAAATAGGTTTCACGTCCCAGTGCAGGCTTGGAAACAGAGCCTGCACAGTGGGTAAGGAAGGCAGATACTGCGTGGACACCCCGTACAAAACCTGCTGCCTCATCGTGCCTTCCCTTCCACCCAACACGGGGCTCGGCTGTGTGCTGATCCGGCAGCCGCCCGGCCGCCCGTGCCATCTGCCAGAGGGTGACTTCTCCCAGTCCCGAGAAGGCGTCTTGCAGAAGCGGTGCCAACTGACTTGGGGTTGAAGGCAGGAATGAAAATAGAGCTCTGCGCAGGGGTGCAGGACGTGATCTCTAAGCTAGGTGGGGATGAATAGTATCAACAGTAGGAGTAGGTGCGATCAACACATTTCAGGCTGCACTGGGCTGCAGACTGCCAAATTCAGGAGTTCCCCTATGAGTAGTGGGGAAAGCAGGAGCTAGAGGAAAGCCTGCGCTCTCTGATCCCACTCATCTGCTCATCAGAAGCCAGGTGGAGGGACACTGCTGTGGGGAGAGTTGGCAATAGGTGTACCCAAAGCCCGAATTCTGGCAAGCAGTCCCCAGCGCGCTTTCAAGAGTAGGTTTCCATGCTCTTTAAGGCCCGTTGTGCTCTGCAGCACGCAGAGCATGGCCAGCTCTTCTAAATCTCAAGACTATCAAAATGACGGTCTAAAGGATGGGCAGTCAAAACAGTGCTGAGAAGCCTGGCAAGGTTTGATCTCAGTGCATCAAGACATGAACTGGAAGCCAGATAATAACGTGCTGACGGACAAAATCCTCAGAAGGGGCCAAGTGCAGCTGCCCACCGCAATATTCCTG
>NW_009646608.1:5786885-5828299 GCF_000708025.1 Charadrius vociferus | reverse complement strand
GGTGTCCCGGTGCCAAATAATATTTTTGCAAGCAGGTTAAGGAGAAGTGGCGGCCAGCCAACCGCGTGGGAGCAGTCAGCCGCCGGAAAGGCACAGTCTTGAGTCCTGTCTGTTGGTGACATGCACCAGGGCACATGGTGACAGCAGCGCTGGGATACACTATGTCCCCGACTCCTGGCGGGGAGAAAGATGCTGAGTTCCTCAACGCTAAAATCTTGCTAAAAGCCATATTCCTGTATTAAAATCACTTTCAGGGAGCCTGCAGCTGGATTTTCTGCTGTATAGCCCCTTGGCAGGCTTGAGCTGGCCAAAGACACTGGGCTTTGGGAGAGGGTAGAGGGATTCCCCTCATTTCACTGTCTGCAGGAAGGAGCATGCTTAGACCAGGGACGATGAGGACCAGTCCCCAGGTCATGGAATCCTTGCCCTGCCCAGCTGCCAGAGCAGCTCCTTTGCATGGGGACTCCAGAGTTTCAGGATCTCTTTCCATTTCCTTCCCATTTTTAGGGAGTCAGATGAATATTAGTGTCTTTAGCATGTCTTCTTTGGGTAGAGCTGAAATAAGAGGAATTGAAGGACAGTCTGGAAATATTATGGATTCTGTTTAGAAATAGCACATTGGAGGTCATTCACAGGAGGCTTTGTCCTTGTGAGGATAATTTCAAGATCACAATGGTTTTGGCAAGGAGCATCCGAAGTCCAGAAAGTTGAATTTTTGAGCCATCCGTGGTTACAAGATTCACTTTTCAGTTATGCATGTATTTTCACTACACAATCTCTTACAGGTAGAGAAAGTAAGTTATTACAGCTATTTTGCAGACAAGGAACTAAGCCTAAGAGTAACTAAATGTCTTGTCTAAGGTTAATCGAGCCACCTGTGGCATTACAGAAAACCGTATGAAGTTCTTGATGCTGCCCAAGACATTAAACCATCTTTCCTCTAACCAAACCTGCCTGAGTCCTGACAAATGGCTGCACAGGCATGTATTTTTCAAGCTGTTTTCTTACCCTTTTCATATTTTACAGGAGAATTACAGGTAAAACATAAGCAGCAGTAGCCTGAATTCAACTCTCCTGGCATAAATTACACTGACGGCAATTTGACTTTAACTCCCATCTGTACTGTCGCGCCCCTACCCACAAGCATGAGTCACACGAAGCAATAAATTATAGCTAAATCCTTCTTCTGCCTCGACAGGTGATTCTGAGGATTTTCTCTCTGCGTACACATGAGCTATGGTGCTACAGCCGGATGATGTATTGTAGCTATTAATTTTGAGAGATGAAGCTTTTTCATCATTAATGTCCAACCTGAACACAGGAATTTATTAGGCTGTTTGGCAAAAATTTGAGGCAAATGTTCAGCCTTCTCACCGCTATGAAGTGGTATGACTAATTGCTTTCATTTTTTTTCCCCCCTTTTACTGGCTCAAGGCAACATGAGTTTCCAAGACTGGGTACTCCAGCTGCTGTTATGCCTTCTCCTCTCCCTTCCTTTCTGACCTTCACCCTCCCACCCCCTTGTCCTTCCTCCTTTGCTATATCTCATTCTCTGCTGTTACTTTCCCTCTTTCTTTGGCTCCTGCAGCATCTGCTCCTTGTTTCAGTGGTTTCCTCCTGTCCTCCTCTTCCTCACCTATTCAACAGAGGCATGAACATCATTTCAGAAGACTGTGAGACAGTAGATGACCCATGACACAGCTGAGAACCACATGACTTTGAGCTGTGAGGATACTGCCCAAGCTTAAGGCTCTGTGTAAATGAGCTGCTCTTGCAAAAAGCTATCCTAAAGACTCCTGCAGGAACGAGAAAGGAATATGGGATGCTTGGGAAAAACCACTGCCAAGCAATCCACCTTTTCATAACATTAGGAGGCCCACTCCATGCGCTCAATTTAGCCATGCTCCTCTTCTGCTGTATAGTGCACAAAAAAACTGCCAGGGGCTCTTTGGAATTGAAAGTCTCCATATGGGCATAAAACATGAGTATAAATTTAGTGTTGCTATATGTGAGGTCTTATGTTACTGTTAAGTCAGTGCCAACATATTCCAGGCCCTATGGCAATTTTAGTTTGTGCATCTAGTCAGTGAAAAAAAAAAATAAAAATCCATTTTTGTGATTTTCTGCAAGATGCTTGTTTCAAAAGCAGGTTCTTCAAAGACCTGGGAATCTGAGATATTCAAGGTGCAGTCTCCCAGCTAAGACAGGCTTTGCAAATTGCCTTCTTACAGAAGAAAACATCACTTTGTAGGTATGGGTTTTTTTGTGCTGCGGTGATATATGTGATGCACATAGTGAATTTGATAACCAGATAATGGAATCTGTTGAACGATCCTGGATGCTACAAAGTTCAGGTCTCCTCAGTAGCGTTTCATATCCAAAAAAATGGTCAAACTAATCAAAATGCTGTGAAAATGGATGGAGCAAAAGCAATCGCTCCAGTATTTTCCCTGCTAAATAACCTTGAAGGGAGTCTCAGAGTGAACATCTCTTTAAATCTGCTGCTGCTTGCACTTGTATTTCTCCACAGGCAAGGTGCATAATGAACAGTGAATTTGCAATTTTGAAAGCTCTTGTGGCTGCAAAACAATTGCATTGGTGGGCTTCCGCAGAAAAAAGAAAGAGGCTGAATTTAGTTTGAGAACCACCCCTCTTATTTGGTCTCAGTCTTAGCGTTGTGATAACCGTGCTCCTCAAACGTGGTCATTGAGCAGCCCCGAAGGGAAACGTAAGTAACAAACCTATTAAAGAGCATGATGGAAGCATAAGGTTGGCTGCGGCTGCGACAGGCTGCGGCACGGGGGATTTCTTGGAAGGAGCCTGAATTCCGGCGTGGCCGGTGCCTTGGTACACTTCACTGGAGCTGGCAAGCAACTGTCTCTAGAGACTGATGCCTGAGCATCCTGGGCTGGGAAAGAGCTGTTCCGGGCAGCAGGAACAGTTCCCTGCAGGGAGATCTCTCAGCCTGTGGAAATGTCTCCGCTAGAGCCCTTTCTTAACGCGCTCCCATACCGTGGCAGAAAACAGGAGACAACCACCCTGCAAGGGCTGCTGTGAGGTGCATTAAATGATTTGTCCTTCTGCCTCCGGTTTGTGAGGAGGGTTGTTGCCCCCCCGGCAATGGGAAGACAATAACTGACGATGCTTTTCAGCATCCGAAACGCCACACTCATTTCCCATTTGAGATAGGAGACGATGAGACATTGCACCCTGGCCACAGCAGCATGGTAACTGTGGGAAAAGAGTGTTTTTTGTGGCACAAAACACTGAAGACACCTCGACTGTGTGGAGCCAAAGGAGACGGGGAGTTTCAGGCTTTGGCAAGGCAGAAAAGAGGGAAGGAGAAGCGCAGGGAGTACCCGGGGTTGGGGGGGAACAGACACAGCAGATCTCGACGCTGCTCTGTTAGCTAGAGGCAGGAGAAAGAATGAGGTATTTAATAAAGACACTTGCTCAAATAAATTCCCTGCTGAAAGCAAGCAGCATTTAGAAATCAGTCAGGATTGTGCCTGCTTTCATGACTCTGTCACTGAAGCGAATCTATTCATCACAGCCATGTATTAATGAATTAGTTAATTAAGTGGCTCGTTATTTAATAACACAGATTGCAAGTGTGATGAAATAAAAGTCCCCTTTGTAGCTAGAGGCACATCTTTGCCAATAAGCTAAGCAGTTCATAGTTAATCAGGCGTGTTTGCTGTCTGACAGGCAGGATTTGCTGAATTGCAGGCAGCCTATTTCCAAGGTTATTGCCTGCACTCATCTCTGGGAGCTTGTTGGGGCCTCCAAGCCCAGGAAGGTTAGACCTAATAAGCTGTCCAAGGGCAAACACACGTAGAAATGCTCAAACTCATTAGAGGGCACTAAGGCACCATTGTTTCTGAATCAACACTAAATTACCTGTTGGTTTATGCTGCCAGGTGCAAGGCTGATAGAGAGGTTGGTTTATTAATAAGCAGTAAAGCCTCAAAGACTCTAGGTCTCTATGCTATTTTAAAAGACGAGGAGATAACAGAAACATGGGCCGGATGTTTGGCGCTGATATGGCTTCCCCAGGTGATCTTGGGAAAGCTTCTTGATTTACATCTACATTGGGACATCTCAGAGTATTCCTTGGTGTCCAGGTCAGGGCTTGTGCCTCAGTTCTACATTAGGAAAAGATTTGTGGGGCAGCAATGTTCACCTTTATCTTGGTCATCGTCTCAAAGATAGCTGGTGTGAAGGTTGGGAGGCAGCCTTAGCTTGCTGATTTACAGGGACCCCAAGAGTTTGGACACAGTGCAGAGAATTTCTGTTTCAATGCTCAGATGAAGGTTTAGTCTCTCTCTGCCTTGGGTCATGATGTGCAAAACAAACCTAAGAACTTTTCCCTGACTTGCACGGGAGCTCTGAGCACTGTAGGCTGCTTAGGTACTACAATAATGGGAGAGGAAGAGAGGAGCTAATAGATATCTAGGAAAGGTTTCGAAACCATGAGTATTTTCTCAGCTAAAATATTGTTAATCTCAATAAGATGGCCAAATTCCAGTCCAGACATATGCATTTCTAAGTTGTCTTTGGGTAAATTATCATCTCCACAAAACTCTGGCACTTGAAACCAGACACTCTTTTCCCACCAGTCCTCCTGCTGTGATTCTCCCCCATCCTCCATGGTTTTATTCTTTTCCCCTTCACCACCTCCCTCTGACTAAGCTCTCGGCTGTGATTTCTCCCTGCTTTTGCTCCTTGAAGAAAGTCTGTTCATTATTTATTAGCTACCATACTCTTCTACCATCTGTCTCAACTCATTATCCATATTCAGCTTGTCAAATTGACCTTTTATGGCCTTTCTCTGGAATCCTAATGTGTATGTAGTCTGTCCCTCCTTATATAGCTGTGTGCTGCCAAGCCATCGCTTTCCAACTCCTACTGTTAAACATTCCTCTCTGTATCTCACGAACACCCAACTTGCTAGTCTGTGTCCTTAACTTCAGAAAAGCTGTTTATTCTGCTTGACTGATGCATGTTCCTTGTTTCATCTGCTACACATCCACGGTGCCAGCTTGCTGCAGCACATACTGTCTTAGATATGACCTTTAAAGCATCTGCACCAACAGAATATCAGGCTTTAAGATATGATCTCCCTCTAACAATCTGGGGGACTTTCTGTCCCTTAGTTCATAACATAACATGGTGGATTACAAGTTAAGTTCAGCCCACAGCAAGTTTGCTGTGAAAGTCACCACCGCATAAGGCAATGGCATTTTAGTGCCCGATGTGCTGGAAACTAGAAATCTCCCCCAGTGCGCTCGGGATGGTATGAAAAAGTGTAATGGCATTAGAGCAGTACAGCCAAATTCTTACTTAACATCAGGATAGTTATGCAGAGCGATACGAAGATAGATATGCAAAACGTTTGACACTGTCCCACACAACATCCTGGTCTCTACATTGGAGAGACACGGATTTGATAGATGCACCACTCAGTGGATAAGGAACTGGCTGGGTGGTTGTACTCAGAGTTGTGGTCAACAGCTCAACATCCAAGTCAAAACCAGTGATGAATGGTGTTCCTGGGTGGTCTGTAGTGGGACCAGTGCTGTTCAACATCTTAGTTGGTGATGTGGATCATATCCTGGGCTGCATCAAAAGAAGCATGGCCAACAGGTTGAGGGAGGTGATTCTGCCCCTCTGCTCCACTCTGGTGAGACCCCACCTGGAGTACTGCATCCAGTTCTGGAGTCCTCAGCACAAGAAGGATATGGACCTGTTGAAGCAGGTGCAGAGGAGGGCCACGAACACGAACAGATGGCTGGAGCACCTCACCTATGATGACAGGCTAGAGAGTTGTGGTTGTTCAGCCTGGAGAAAAGAGAGCTCCGGGGAGACCTCTTTGCTGCCTTCCAGTGTCTCAAGGGCACCTACAAGAAAGCTGGAGAGGGACTTTTTACAAGGGTATGTAGTGATAGGATGAGGGGGAATGGGTCCAAATTGGAAGAGGGTAGATTTAGATTAGATATCAGGAAGAAATTTTTCACTCTGAGGGCGGTGAGACACTGGCACAGGTTGCCCAGGGAAGTTGTGGATCCCTGGAGGTGTTCAAGGCCAGGTTGGATGGGGCTTTGAGCAACCTGGGCTGGTGGGAGGTGTCCCTGCCCACAGCAGGGGGGTGGAACGAGATGATCTCCAAGGTCCCTTCCAACCTAAACCATTCTATGATAGTTCAATCAAACACAAATGAACTATTCATGTTTGTACCATGTCCAGCTCTGCCCCCAAATTAATGAGCTATTGTAAATGCCTCGTCTTCAAATATTATAGCTTCTCTTCACAGAAAAGAATTGTTGCTGTAGCAAAGTAATGCCGGAGTCCAGGACCACTTACACAGTAGGTGTTTTACCATGGTGGAACAAAATATACAGTGTGCACCTACACACAAATGCATAAAAACCACCACAGATCAATAGAGATTATCCAGTGACTTAAGTTCAATAGACTCTGTAGCAGAATTTTGAACTAAAATGCTTTCTCTGTTAAATAATTAATCTGATCTGCTGGTAGCACAGTAAATTGCTTCAGCTCTGTTTTCCTTGCCTGTCTGAATATACAAGGGCTCCATCAGCACCGATCTTCCAATCTACAGTGTGGGCAAAGTGAACAAATGAGTCCTGTCCCAGAGACTCCAACAGCATCTTAGAGCATATCAATGATTTTTTTTTTTTTTTTTTTTTTTTTTAACACAGAACAGAGGACTTTTACCCTATGTGTCCTACCTATGCTGCAGGGGAGCAATCATTAGGTGCCATCTGTACTGCTGAAAGCCAGTTCTTTGAAAACAGATGATTTCAAGTCAATGACTTTCAAATATCTTGCTCTTCTTTTCACTCACAGCCACTAATACAGAATCTGTGTCACAGATAGCTTGCTTAATAAGTTCCATGGAGAGTTTTTGAACCTGTGTTACATATCTATCAAATAACTTCTTAATAATAAAAAAAAGGTCTCAGGAGAAACTTGTTTTTATCCTTAGTTTTCACATAATGCAGCACTCTCCTCTGAAGCCACAACAAAAGGTATCTCTTTATCCAGAGTTCAAAGCAAACTCTCTTTAAGGTAGGCCCTGCTACAGACTTTCATTTTTAAATCTCACGTTGTCCAGACCCAGTTAGCCTCCTGTAAATATGTGCAGCCATAGCTGATTGTTGTAGCCATTAGCACATAACTTTGCACCTGAAACCGTGCCCACACCATGTGATCACGGTGTCTTTGGTGGCAGAGTAGCTCCTTTTTGCTACCAGGTACTGTATCACTGATTAAGAAAACTCGTATACGTGCCTTGATTTTTCTGAACAATTGCAGAAAAGAGACCTAAGAAATTACATCTGGAGCTGACGTTCCTACAGGTGCAAGAGATTTTCAACCTGGGACTGTGACATGGTCCTCTCTCAAGAATGCTTGATGTTGCAAGGACAAATTTTATTTCCAGTCTTGTGAGAATGGAGAGAGAATGGGAGGAATCAGAAGGAATTTAATTCCTAGTGGTGCACATAGCGCTCCCTTACTTGTCTACAATCTGATATAAACTTGCATCCCAAGGGCTGACCTGTATTTCCAAAAAAGAGACCAGGTCTTCAGCTGGCTAAATCACACTGATTCACTGGCCGGTGCTCGGATCTGAGAACACCCTTCTAAAAATTCCCAAGGGACTCATTTCTCATCAGCACCATGTGATTAGGGTGTCTGAGGGAAAGGCAAAGTAAGGGAAATGACTGCTGAAAACCTGCAAGAGGTATGACCTATTTTGATACAACCACTCCCTTAACTAGAATTCAATATTTATTTATTTTTTTGACTGAGCGACTTTCCCCACAGCCCACCTCTTCCAGAAGTATTTATTTCTGAGTCCTATGCTCTGAGACTGTCTGTTTCTCCCTGTCTGTTTTTTATTTTGGCAGTGAAATAGAGTTGCAAAAAGTCAAGCAAGAATTAGTAAGGATTAAGGCTGAGCTCTAACAGAGATGCCCTGAGATGGGTTTATAATCCTTAGATATGAGGGTGAGAGCTGCTGCTGTTACTAAGCAGTAGGTGTCTGTCTTTTTTTTTCCTCCAGTTTGTGGATCAATAATATGTCAGGGCTTCCATCCCTCACTGGCCATTTCGGTCTTTATTCTGAGCACAATTTGGACCTTTAATCTCTGTCTCTGCTCCTTGACTTCTGATTTCACTTGGTTTCCACCTCTCTGCGTTAGAAGCCCGCACATTTCCTTATTCTAACTTCACTCACATATATATTCTCTCCAGATCTTGCTGCTTTTCCCTCTGCAGGATCCTTGCCAAGAACCCAGCCTTGCCATCTGTCCAGGAAAATGATGATACTGCTCAGCTCTCTTCTGGATGTTGAATCATGTGGCTGCAGCAGCAATGTTAATGTTAGCAAAAAAAAAAAAAAAAAAAAAAAAAAAAAAAAAATAATCAGAGACCCGTGGAAGAAAACCCCTTTTCTGCCTCACAGCACAGAGGTCAGATACTTTGGGTCATATGCATATACTGGCAGGAATATTGTTCCTATGTTATATTTCTCTATATTGCCTTCTTAAAGAAGCACCTGAGAGGATATTATATCCACGGAGAGTTTCTGATGCAATTTTGGTTGACAAGAAAATGACAGTTCCTCAAAACCTGAGTTCTTCAGGAGGAAAAAAAAGTCAGTTTCAACAAATGTTTCTAATAAAAAATGGATCAAGCAGCTGACACACTGGCATTTCTTAAATTAAATGTTTGGTTTTCAGTTTGAAATAACTCTCCATGCACCTGATTTTTTTTATGCCAGTGAAAAGGGCAACCTTCTGCAGTATAAGATGAAATATTTTTAATGGACCTGATCTGAAAAATATTATTTTTGTGAATTATGGAGTTGCAGAATAATGTTTTAGATAATTTTTTTTTTTTAATTTATACTGCTTGGAAAGAGGGGAAAGTTTCAAAAGTCTCCTGAGAGAAAATAAACAACTAAACAAAGGCTAGACTGCAAGAGTTCAGAGAAGATCTGACAAGGGCTCTAGCAAACCAGTTTTCATGGGCCTCAGCTGTGAAGCAGGGAGCACAGGGACCTCTTTTCTCCAGTTTCGGGCTTACTTAGGGCTTTTGGGGGCACAAGTTGCCATCTATTCATATAGCCACAGCTCCAGAGGGGTTGAGCAACTGATCTGCAATGCGCCCCAGAGGAACGCTGGGCAGTTGGGAGGGACACAAAAGTGCCAAGAAGCCAAGGGACAGACCCAAGGATGCTCAGCCTGCAGCACAGGGCTGTGTCCCGCGCACTGTGACACTTCACATCTGGCACCTTGCTGATCAGACTTTGCTACAGTACTCTGTCTAATAATATTTGTGCAGTTGTTGGCTGCCTGAAATCCAGGATACTGCTCCCCTCAGAGCTGTAATTTCTTAAACATCTCAAGAATTTGGTCCTTTATGTGTACAAATGCATCCATTAATCACATCCTCATTAAGAGTCCGAGATTGGAACTTCACAAAAACCTATCTGCAGCATCTCATTTCTCCTCTCAGGTTTTTATTTTTTTTGGTCAGTTTTGTGTAACCGCAGAGTGTCCTCATGGTCACTGTAGGATCTGGGCATCTTCCCATCTCCGCCAGCAGCAAGCAGCTCTGGGGGTGAGGATGTTTTGCTGGAGGAGTTGTCCTTCAGGCAGCGTACTAAACTGCTCTGCCATCTGTTCTACATGGATTATTCTGGTGCATGCTAAAGATCCCTTGAAAGCATTTTTATAGTGTCCCTGTACTGCTCCTTATCCTTTGCTTTCGTATAACCTCTCCCTTCAGCTGTTGACTTTCAGAGCTTTCCCCTTCTGAGCCTGCAAAGGCAAAGAGAAGGATCTGGATCTCCGCTCCCAGCCTTGGCTCTCTCCCTGCTGCACGTGTGCACGCACCCACGGCTCCCTTCACCTCTGGCTCCCACAGAGCAACAACCTTACTCTCTTCACTACTCCAGAAACTCCCTCATGGCCCAAGATTCAATATATGCCACAAGAAACCACCTGTCCGCAATTGCCCTGCTCGCTAATTTCCTGTAGTGTCTGCTCTGTGATAGAGCTCAGCTCTAACAAGCCCTGGAGTCCTGTACTTTCTTCATTTGGTGCCAGGTACAAGAAACTCACCCTTACCTGCAACTCCTCCAAGCTCTGCTGCCCTTCAGCCCACAGTTTATCACCTGGGCATCCCAGGCACCTCCCTTATGTGCTCTTTCACAGGGGCAAACACAGGTGTTAAGTTGCTCTTCTTAAAGGTCCCTTTTCCCAGAGTAGATATCATTTCTATAATGAGTATATCCAAGACTTTACGTTACTATTTTAAGTTGCAGAGCTCTAATGACTGAATTCCTAGCTAAGTATGCAACATCTGAGCTGACTAAAGAGCTAAGGAATGAAAGAAAACTGCAAGGTGAATGGTGCGTATTAGAGAGTTGTTGTTAAATAAATTAGAATGTGCAAGATGCAGGACTAAGTGAAGGATGCTTGCTAGGATCAGGATAACCGGGGGTTGGACTAGATGACCTCCAGAGGTCCCTTCCAACCCTGACCATTCTGTGATTCTGTGATGAGATAGACTGGTGTGGAAGTAAGATTATGGTAAATATGAAGCCGCATATAGAGGAAAAGCTGTAGTGTGAAACTTACTTAGAGGGGAAGAAAAAGCAAGGTAGTGTATTGAGAAATAAGCACTGTGCTATGGAGAGCTACAAGTGAAAAAAGGAACAGTATTCCCAGGTGTTTCAGTTTTTTGTGTCCAAAGCTGAGTTTACCGGGCTACTTTGGGGAGACCCAGAAGGAAACTTCCCTGCCTCTGCCCCTCCCTCCTCTGCAGACTCTGTCTGATGGAACCTTATATTTGTCGTGTGTTTAAACCTCACTTGCATGTCTCAGAAAGGTAGCTGTCAGTTTAAAAAGGCCCAAGGTTGTAATAGGCGCGATGTCGTGTGCATGTGTCTCAAGCTCTCATGCATCACTGTGAAGTGTAGTTATAGCAACCCAAGCCTGCGGTCTTTATGAGAAGTCATCATTTAGCATCTAAATGCTAAATGGGGCTGCTAATATGAGTAAGAGCAGCTCAGCTTGAGTGAAAGGGTGTTAAAGAATCAGGTCTAGAGTGAATCAGCCTGTGCATGTGTGGTGAGGAAAGGAAACACATAGTGTGAAGTATCGAAGCAAAGCATTCGAGAGTCCTGTTACAGCCTGCCTCAGGGTACTGCCTCTTCTCCTAGGGGGATCCCAGAAAACATCCATCCTACACACTGAACGGGGACGCAGTGACTGTTATCTGCCACTACCTTTTTTCTGAATTACACCTTCTTCCTGATACCGGTGGCCGTCACTGGTCTGAGACTTGTCAGCTCATGCCATTATTTCCTACACTGCCCAAGATGTAAGTGTTGTTACATGGTAAATAACAATCTTCGTGTATGAGTGAAAGAGCACAGGTGTCTCAATAAGTCTTTTCTATGTTTGTGACATTCTTTGATCCGGTTATTGTAGGAGGCAAAGAGCCCATCTTCCAGCCTTAGCAGCTTTTTAACAGAGCATGAAAAGATTTTTTGGTCTTTGAGAAGATACTTTTACGTTTTGAAAAAGTAGGTGTGAGGATAGGGGTAAGGTCTATGGAGACCTGGAATCTGATCAGTTCTGTTATTGATCATTAGTGATATTATTAATTCGATTCCTAAGATGAGTTTTCAGTTCACTTTTGTAGCAACCAGAAAGTGACCAATACAGTGAGGTCGCTACGCTTCCTGCTCCGACGTTTGAGGTGCTTTGAAACATAACTTGCCAACACATGATGTTTAAAGACTTCCAAAGCAAGGTCTAATGTTCCTTAGCACATATTGTTCTTTTTCCCCTTTTTTTTTAAGGCTCTTTCCCCTGCTTGTCAAAAGAAAATATGTCTCTGGAGCTACATTTTTACTGCCTTAGAGAACATGATGTTCAGTCATGGCACAAATCTTTGTGTAATCAAGAAAGTTACTTCAAGACTGGAAGGTTCTGAGACTCAAAAGTGCTCTTGGATTTTTTAACCATAAGTGGTGACACTCCAGCATTGAAACAAGAGCTGTAAAACACACTTAAGTGCTTCTGATGGCTGTCAAATGGTTTAACTCCCCTGCACATTAACACCTCCATTGCGGATGCAAATGTTTCTCTTTAAGGCTACCTGCACTGTAGTCTCTTGTTCTTTCTAACCTGATCAGAATGCCTTTGGGATGTTTTTAATTATTTTTTTTTTTACTTTATTGATTGCTTTTTTTCAGCCCTGGAAGAATGCCCTGCTGCTTTTTTAACTTCATGCAAAATGTATTGTGTGATTCAGCATACAGAAAGGGAAGAGGAAATACGTTGAATGCAGTGACAAAGGGCAGAGGGGTCAGAGAAAAGGGAGATGCTCTGGCAGAGCCTGTAGAGGCCGTTCGTAGTTATATGCCATAAATATACAGGTGGCTAAACAGAAATGCAGGGGAAGCTTTTATGAAGTTTCTTGGAGCAGCGCCCATGAGCAGCGCAGGGACAGCATGGCCATGGCTCCATGCAGAGAAGTGAAGCCTCGGCACTTTCCGTACACTGAGCATTTGGGCATCACAGCATTTGTAGGAGGAGTGCTGCGCTTCTGAGCATTTTGTGAGAGTGCTTCTACTGAATTTCTCCTCTAAAGTCATTTTAGCTGCATGTTGTTTAAACCCATACTATCTGCCAAATAAGATCCCGAAGTGCAGAGGTAGCGCTGTTACTTACAGTGCGTGCATTTGTGTACACTTCTGTAGGTCAACTGACTGTGTAGGTACCAACGCCCACATATATACAGACACGTGCCTGCCCGTGTCATTTCGTAGCTCATTTGCACTTTATTTAGGCAAGGAGCTCAAAGCTTGAAGTGAAGTCCACGTTTGATGCATGCCTACGCTGTGCTGGCTCCTGTAGCGTGACTCTACTCAGTTTCCCACATGAGTCTCCTTTCAAACTCCGTGTTTTCAGCTGTGTGTGGCAACAAATGCAGAACACTGGAGAGCCAGCTGGCTGAAAACTCTTGAAAAATAATGGAAATCAGGTGTTCAAAATGAGAATGTGTTTAGATGTGACTTGGCTTCTCTTGGTTTTCCCTGCAGAGAGCAGTGATTCCATATTAGCTTTGTTTTTTGCTCTCTGTGAAAATTATCCTCCGTTGATGTTTCGATATGGGAGGAACAGAACTTGGTGTGACTTTTGGTGACTTTATCTTGGCAGACACTGCGTTTTAGTTGTACATCTGTCATACAGACGGAGAGACACTAGGGAAAAAAAGAAGCCATTAAATAAAATTAAGTTTGGGATCTGGATGAAAAAGAAAACCAAGCTCATATTTTGTGTCATTATGATGTTAGCCAGTTGTAGGTACCAGGGATGAGTGTGCTCTGGGTAAATGGATAGAAACATATTTAGCAACCTGAGAGCTCTGTTCCAGCAACCCAGCCCAGTACTGTTCATGTCCCTGTAGAAACCAGTACCACATGTGGGAGTCAGGACTTCTGGGAATGACAGAAATTGGGACAACACATTATTTTGCATTCTGCTTTAGGTTCCCACTTCACTTGGTGATTTTTAACTATCTTTTGTGTTCTGAGACTTTGGGTTTTGACAATGCAAAATCATTTCTCAAACACTGTTGGCACTTTTTTCTTGCGATGGAAAAGTGTATATTCAAAGTGCTGGGTGTTAAACTCAATGCATGTGTGCCTGCAAACTTACTGCTGTCTCATTGTTATTGTTTCCTCTTTCTCAGGACGTGACCTTCACCACCACAATGTATCAGGAAAAACCTGTCAAATCCTCCTAGCTCCTTGGCTGTGCGATTTGCTGTTCCCTTGCTGTTCACCAGACAGCAGCTCTTCCCACCCAAAGCACAGGAGAAGGCAGCAAGTCACAAATGACAGCTGAAAAGTGAAGCGTTATCAAAAGCTGTGTGAGACTCTGTCAGAGAGAAACTTTATATAGTAATTCTCCTTCTGAGCCTGGGAAGCTGTGTATCCCATCAGTTCCAAAGAACAGAGAGTAGATATGTTCAAGTAACCAATACCAGAAACTGCAGAAATCGATACATATATTAGAGTATCTACACACAGTGATCTACAGCATTTAGAAATCTCCATTCAGAATGGATGATGGATATAGAAACACAAACCTCTATCAAGGGGGCAGGGAGGCAAATCAAGTCTCAGATGACTACAGGTACCAGGATGGTAACTACGAAGGGTATGCACCCAATGACGGCTACTACCGTGGTGGGGATGATCCTGCTCATGAAGAAGATGCCCAGAGTGATGTTACAGAAGGCCATGATGAAGACGATGAGGTCTATGAGGGGGAGTACCAAGGGATCCCACACCCAGATGACATTAAAGAAAAGCAGAAGAAGCGAGCTCCTGCTGTGGCTGATGAGTACAGAGACCGTGCTGACCTTATGGCAGAGAGGATGGAGGACGAGGAACAGCTTGCCCACCAGTACGAGAACATCATTGAAGAGTGTGGCCACGGACGCTTCCAGTGGACCCTCTTCTTTGTTTTAGGGTTGGCACTGATGGCAGATGGGGTGGAGGTGTTTGTGGTTGGATTTGTTCTTCCCAGTGCTGAGAAGGATATGTGCTTATCCAGTTCGAACAAAGGGATGCTAGGTAAGTGCCACTTGCGAACAGCTCTTCTAATGCAGTAGCCAGTAGCTAGAACATCTTTTTCTAGTGACCAGCTGATTTCGGGATCTTCTGCTGACTGTCCTCTTGTGTTGTATGTCATGCATAGTCATGGCTGGGTGGATCTGACTCAAAAGGGGTTTGCATGGTGCTGAGAAGGCAGCTACTCAAAAGCAGCAGAATTGCACCATATCTAGGGTCACCTTACAAGTGTGCTGTGGCCCCAGTACTGGTCACTGCAGGCTGGATCTGAACAAGGCAGCTCACAGTCAGCAGGTCCACAGGGCAAAACTCATAGGGGTGTTCAGGGACAAATAAGCGAAAGGCTAAAGGTGGCTTTTCCTACTTGAGGACCTAGTGACTCAGATTTCAGTCCCTTTAGAAACCAAATTGTAATGAGAAGTCCAAACATGATAGATATAAAAGACAGCAGTCTGTTTGCTCTGAACCACTTTGCTGCTACGTTGTGGCTCCTGATGCTGCCCTGCTCTCCAAAGTTTTCCACTTTGCCCATATTCCCCTTTTCTTTAGCCCCAAGTCCCAACTGGCAGATCAGCTGTGCAGTCAGTTCCTTCTGCACACTACCTTCTCAGTCAGAGTAGTTTGCTAACGGGCACTGGGTCAGAAGTAGCAGATGGAGGTTTCTTCTTAGGCCTGTGGAATGCAGTTAATGTGCTGCGTGGGGATTAAAGGCTGAGGCTACTGGCAACATCGCTTTTGCATCACTGTTGACACCTCCCTGTGGTCAAAATACAAAGGTTTAGTTACTGTGAGTGAGACTAGGTGGAAAGGTTTGGATGAACAATTTTTTCCCTTGCACATTACAAGCCAAAGTTGGCAAAGTCTCCCAGATCTCCAAGAATCAGGAAAGCATCCAGCGTGGCCTGTAGGGAGAGCCAGCTGTGCAACAGAACTGCACATCTGGAAGGAAAATAAAGTAGCTCTTGGAAGAACTGCTTGAGGAGGTGGATAGTGTGCCTGGATGGACATGTACTGGGGTTGTAGGTGAATCATCGGGGCCTGCAGTTCAGACATTCTGGCTGAGAAGCCCTTCCTGATGAAAGGTAAATGCAGATTTTGGATTAGATCCCAGCCCTCAGCACCATTCTATTTGCATTATTTTCATGTGACAAAGGCGGTAGATAATCATCCTCATATAGACCTCTCATCGTGGTGTACTGATGTCCTAGACGCTTTTCTCTTCTGTTTCTTCTTTTTGCTTCTCTGAACTTGAAGGTGTTTATTTCCATAGTTAGCTAGTTTGGTACTCAGTTTTGCGCCTTAAAGAGTCCGTTAACTTTTTTTGCTTCACAAATCACTTTAAAATTCTAGCTCAAAATATCTCAGGTCAGCTATATAAAAGCCAATTGCTCACAATTGGATCCTGATTTCAAAGGGACTTCCGAGTTCACCAGCTCCCTATGGGACACCAGGCTGGGTGCCTTTCCAGTGATGAGACCTTTTATGAAAAGCAGGTCATTTATTTTCGTAACTGTATGAGAGCCAAAATCTTCTGAAACTGACCCCATAAATATCTATCTCCATAGAGCTCAAGCTCTGGCAGGCACCCGAGTCAGAAAACTTCAAATGTCACACGAAAATCTATCTTTGAAGTATTTCTGGCCCAACCACAGGTAAAAATGAGCAAGAAATCTCCCAAGAGAGATTGTTCTGCTTTTTCCAGCTCAGTATTTGCAAGGCTGAAAGTTCAGGGTGTTCTGATAAGCTCTGAATAAGCAAGGAGACATTTGGGTCTGTATCCAACCCCAGCTCCAGCCTCCTGCACATTAACCGAGCTAATCTGGAACTGCTAATTAGGGGAAGAGAACTCTGCTCGCTGCTTTTCCTGCCCACTTTTAAAGACAACTTTTGAGAACCTGGTTTTGCACAACAATTTCCTCTGTCCTTAGCTTGTTTGTTTGGGGGATCTGCTTTCAAAGTTTGTGTTCACACTATTTTATGGCTTAAATATGGGGAAAAAAAAAAAGAATTTTCTGAAAACCAAGAAAAGTTGATTCATCTTAGTTTGAGGCAGAGAGTAAAGTGGATATTTATGGTAGGGCTTAGTTGTTACTGATTGGTGTTATACATGATATGATTCAGTCCGTCCCTATTTGTTAAACAGACTTTTGCGTCTGCTGGATATTTCTCTGCTACAGATTCCTGCTTGGACCTGAGGTTTGTGAGATGGTCCTTTGTGAAAGTGAATTAAGCTTGGCTTGGAAAGCTTTAGATTGCAGAGTGGTGCACTGATAGGAGAGCACTGAATGCCCAAGGGCATGAAGAAGTGAGGGTGTGGGGAGGCGGGAGCGGGCACGGGGCTGCTGGAGGGTGTAAGGGGGGCAGAGTGCAGATCTCCGGGTCTGGAGAGGAGGAGGAGAGATTTCTGCCAAACTCAGGGCAGCAGCAGTGAGCAGAGGGTGTTGGAGGTTGGGCAGGCAGCAAGGCAGCATAGGGAGAAGAGGTTTGGGTGCAGCCCTGCCTCCAGCACAGCCCGGTGTCCCGAGCACTGCCCCTGCAAGAGGGCTTCATCCCTTTTCTGAGCAGCTGTGGGTACACGGCATGATAAGGACAGCCAGATACCAGTTCCTGAAGGGAAAGGCTGGGGAAGTGCTATTGATGGAAACAAGAACATAATCTTCCTTAAAATCTTTCCTGGATTAGCTTCAGCACCCATGCACCAGTAACTAGAAAAAGATACCTCCTACCGAAGCTGAGAGGCTCCAACACATGCTCATTTCCCTCGGGGTTTCCATTCCCTCCACGGTCTATGGGTTGTGCTATTGCAAATCGATCTTGCTAATACTCAGGGTTCGATGATACTTATAGGTTGACTTGGCACAATAATGCCTGGCAATCAAAGAGCTCTTCACCTCGATTTCTGCCTAATGTGCAGTGACGATCTCGTAAGAGTGTGTATCTGCACAGAATGAACGGAGGGTTGATTACAGAAGGCACAGATTTCCCTCAAATTATCATGAGGTTTCAGGGATGCAGAGTCATCATCCACACATGAGTTACTGCCCTTAACCTTGCTCCCGTGTACCAATAGATGTCTACAGACAAGCTCACATTTATTCCCAAGCGATCGTTCGCCTCAACACATTTTTGCTAAGGAAACATAATCCGGTTATCCCAGGTGGAGTTCAGGTTGCTTCCAGGCAGCTGCTACCATTTAAACACACAAGAAGGTCTCAGCCATAACAAGAGAGGCCAGGAGGGAAAAAATGGGAAATAAATCAGGTAAGTAATCAAACTCTCGCTGAAATAGGAAAGGACAAATAAGAGAGCTAAAGTAGATGCCCCCTAAAGACCAATTTAGTGAAGTTCAGCTTTTGCTAAAAGGACATTTTGCATTAAATACTCTGTATATTGCATATTTTTCCTCCCTCGGGAAGCAAGCATGGAAAAATATCAAGCAAATTATGGCCAAATTATGCAAAAATTACAAATAAACAGATGCCCACAGTGTTTCATGAAATGTGTGAAATGAATATGACACATCTTAGAAAACGTTTACATTTTGTTCTGAAAATAAACATCTCACCATCAGATGCAAATTAACAGCTATTTTAGCCCTAAATATCCCTAGTGGGACAAAACACATTTTTGGAGTTTTTCTGTTATGCGAAATGCTATTTTGAAGTTGATTGCAGGGATATTACAAAAAAAAAAAAAAAAAAAAAAGAAAAAGAAAACAACTGTATATATTTTAGCAGTTTTATTTCACCAATTTTAAACACTAGTTGTTAACAATAAGTTTGGTAACTTGTAGCAACATTAGTTTTACATATTAATTTGATAAATCTGCTTTGCTGAGGTTTCTCCAGCAGTAGTTGTAATAATTAATTTCTTAAATTTACTGAAACAGAATATTCCTTTTCAGTGTAATACATCCTGTCAGGAACAGAATAATTTTTGATTTGCTAAAAATAATCATATGAAGAGTCATAAATTTTCTGTTTACTTATTTGCTGAAAGGTACACAGTATCATTATTTGGAGAAATATCATATAAATTTATATCTTCAAGTGCTTTTAATCACTTCCCAGAAGACTAAGTATATCTGCAAGCGTAGAGCAGTAAGGACACAGCAAAGACAGTATCATAGTAATGTTTTAAACTTTTTCCCATCCTGTGTATAAAAAAACTCAAGGCACAGTTAAAGCTTCTCAGATCCCCAGAGCTGCAGTTGTGTTATCATCGTTTCACAGTTCAGCAAACTGAGACAAGAAAAATTGTAAGGGCTTTGCCCATAACTGCAGAACAGCCACACCAATGCTGAGAATAAAATTGGTCTTTCAGGCACACGGTTCCCTTTTTCTTTTTATGGTTTAATAATAATATTTTAAGGAGGATATAATCTTACAGACTCTTAGCCTCACAGGGTTAGATAAAAAAAAGTAGGAAAAAGATGTTATTAGTAATTATGCAGTTATGTAGCAATTCCAGCTTGGCTGTGTGAGTCAGGTTAAATAGGATGTGTAACAATATCCCTGCTTTTAGTTGTGTGAAGAGGGTGTTTTATTATCAGCTGAGATAAAGTGTGGCCTCA
The DNA here is from genome assembly GCF_000708025.1 of Charadrius vociferus. Lineage (NCBI taxonomy): Eukaryota > Metazoa > Chordata > Aves > Charadriiformes > Charadriidae > Charadrius > Charadrius vociferus. Next base: position 5,809,040 of record NW_009646608.1, on the reverse strand, counting down.
GCTTCTCATTGACCTGAATTCACCTGATATGACAGTAAATCCTAATCCCCCCGGCACAGCTCAGTGGCTTTTCTCCACTTCTTTTTTTTTTTTTTTTTTTTTTTTTTTGGTGTTATGAGTAATCCTCGTCCCTTGCTCTGCCCTGGCTGCTGGCTGCCTGTTTTGCACCTCCACGGCCATGGACCCCCAAAAGGATGGCCAGCTACACCCTGATGAGACCTGCCTGTGTCCATGCCCCCAGCATCAGGCACAAATTCCTGGCTGCAAGTTTGCCCTCGGGCAGAAACGCTCCCGCAGCCCAAGAAGGATCATCACCTGGAGTGGTAGGGATGTGGTAGGGGAAAAAAGGTGTTTTTGTGATTTGGGAACACCCTGCACCTTGTGCAGGTCTGATAAGGAGATGGCTGTGTCCCCATTTATACAGACTGCGGGAATTTCATCTGACGAGAGCCAACATGAACAGGTTTTCATTTAACAGCGAAGGATTTGTTTGGCTTCCTCTGTTGAAAACTTTGCTTTAGCAGAGAGGTTGGGTGGGGGGAACCAGATGGTCCCATGAATATTGTAGTGATGGACAAGTCCCGTGGGGGAACTGTGAAGCCGGCTGAGTGTAAACAGCCACCCACACCGTGCTGGCAGCGCTCGCTGAAGGGTTCGGTGTGCGTTCCCTCCCCGGTGCTGCGTCAAAGCACTCGTGGATTCACGCGTCCACCTTTGGCTTTAATGTACAGAATCCCCTCAATCTCAGCAGCCAGATTTGCCCCACATCCACCCCCAGATCTCCAAAAATGGAAAGCTGCCTTTCACATGGGCCATCCGTTTCTCAGTGGCAGAGCCATTAGCTGTAGATGAAGTCTCTCTGCTGGTACTTAATCAACAAGGCAAGTGCAACGAGACAACCCTTTCCTTTGATTTCCATTTACAAGGTCAAGGAGATTCATGGGGAAAGCACTAATAAGCCTACAAGGAAAAGGAGATAAGAAATTTCAGGAAAAAAGGGAAAAAAGGCCACTCAGCCCTCAGTTCATCCTCTGCTGAGACCATCCCCTGTTCTCTGACACGCTGGCCATCGCTAGAGCACAACACAGTCAGGACTGCCACTGGCTTATTCTTCTCTTTAAATTATTTACACACAATTGGATCCTGTGCCTTGCCTCATCCATCTCCCATATTGTCCAGACCTGACTCACAAAATTTTGTGTGTGTCTATAAAGGGCATCCGTGTATAACAGATGCTACACCAGTAGGAGTGTTTGGATTTTGTTTTTATTACAGTTTGAATTGCAAAATATATGAGGTTCTAATCCTTTTCTGTTGTCCAAATGCTTTCCCCTGTCAAAAGCCTTCTTTTTTACTGTAGGGCTGTACAGGTAGTGGCCTGGGCTTTGAAGGCAGGTAGAAACTTTCACGTTCCTGTGGATACTGGCTCCGTGCAGACCTGTTAGCTGAGGTGAGACAACCCTGCGCCTGGACCCAGGCAGCTTCCTCACCTTCCTGACAGCCCTAAGGACTCTGGGACTAATTCTTCCCATTGAGCTGGTCTTTTTTTCTGCTCAAATTTTCCATTTTTTTTCCATGAGTCCTTGTCCTGACTTGAAAGGGATTATTTTCAGATGTGCCTCATTTTTAAGAACTTTAATCCCATTAACTGTCAATGAAAGAAATTCATGATAGTGATGGAGATTTAGGTAAACCTTGAATTTTGTGCTTTCTTTCTGAAACTCTTACTTTTAAATATATTGAAATAGTAAAAAGACAGCTTAGCACACACAGCCACGTACTGCATCTGCCTTTCCTTATTCCTAGAACTTCAGCTTCTAAGTCCACAATTCCTGTCTAACATGGAACACACAACTTTGATAAAGGCTAATAAATTTCTTAGTGTGAAAATACTGTGTATGTTACCTCTTTACTAGCTGGAATAAGCTCAGTCAGTGGTCACATATTTTCCTTATAACTTCAGCGTTGGATGAGTCACAACCCAAAATTTATTCTTAGAATTTCTGCTCTTCGGTTTTCCACCAATTTTATGGGAGGCAGACTTTCCCACAGGCATTCATTATACTCCATTACTCGTGGAATGGTCTGCAATTAATGGCTTATTCAGAGTTGCCCTTAACATTTCACCTAACCGCTGCATGCATTAATTTGGAAGCCAAGCTCTCCTAGCACAGTCTAAGTCTGCGTGGTTTGAAGCTGAGGTTTGAAGTCAAGTTTTTGGTCCAGACTGTTGTAGTGTTGTTCCATAGAAAATTTGGTGGGCAGAAGGAAAACAGCAAAAGAAATACCACTTAGTAATCACTTTTCTTGGTCTAATTCTCCTTAAAATTCGAGTTTCCTCGATATGAGCTGTGTCTCTTTCAGATTTAACAACCATCACCATGTTCTCCAGAAGACTATCTCTCCCACACGGAGACTGTATGAGCAACTATTCCACCCCTCCCTGGATCTCTGCCACCTTATTGTTAATCCAGGACACAGCAGTCTGCAAAGCCTGATGTTGTTCTGCACCTTGGGTCCCAAGATCTGTCAGCTGCCAGAGTGTTTTAAAGTAGCTGCCCCAAAAGGTTTAATGATATTGGCCAGAACATGCAATCTTCCCAAAGGAGATGTCTCCGTCATAATAAAGTGTCCTGCTGATTTTGTTTCAGCCCTGAAGTAAACATTTCTATAACTGGGATCCTTCCCCTCAGAAGCTGGCTGAGCGGACAGTCTCTGGACACGCCTGAGGTTTCCTTTACTACAGATTTTCATTGTTTTCAATTTCTAAGGGACACCGCATCCATCGGTTTATCACATACGATAACCAATTAAAGCCACATGGATGCTGTGTTGCAGAGATATAACCTCAGCTTGGGCTCCTCAGTCAGAATCTGTGGGGGTTTGCCCACAAAACCAGTTCCACTCCTCTTCTTGATGCCCAGTTTCACGCACTGCCACATCCCATGCCAAGCCCACTCTCCCTCTGGCCAGATTTCTGGCTGCCCTGCCGCCAGCCGGTGTGCTCGGCTGCAATAAATCACCAGCTAGAAGACAGTAACAAACTCCTCCACCTCCTCTTGACCTGGGACATTTTCTGTTATTAAGAGGATTTGGATGAACATCTGCCATCCAGGGATTTTCTCCAGCGGCGGAGGGGAAGAGAGAAATAAAGAAAAAAAAATTAATTCTGGCATATCATTTTTTCTTCCTCATGGGGGTCTGGCGGTGTGGGCTGAGCGGTGCTGGGAGCCGCTCGCACGGTGCTGGCAGGGCTCTCTGTCAGATGGGTGGCTGCGATGCACCGCTGAGCAGATAACAGGGTGCATCATCGCTTCGCTTCTATCTGCTGGCTGCGATCAGAGCTGCTCCATTAAATGCAGCTCAGGAGCCAGGGTAAAAGCATTAAGCCTTACAACGCTGCATTAAGATTCTTCCTTCAGAAAGATTTTGGGCTGAAACAGTGTTTTTACCTGAGCTCTCCCTTGTAATTTGTACTTCAGCGAACAAGCTGGAGACCAAAGTCGATAGAGAAGATCCCGGATTCCCAGCTGTGTACTTACCTTCTCTGGCTGCTGCAGATCAGTATCTGAAACCTTTACCCACCTTCAGATCACCTCACCAGGACAGCTGGGGTGAGGAGGGTAGGGCAGGCAGTGTGGGTATTGGTTGCACAGAGCCACGTGCTTACGGCGTAGGTACCACTGTGCTGGCAAAGTCCTGTGCCGTGGGTCTGGCACAAAGGCTGTTAAGAGTCAAGAACAGATTTTTTGCCTTTGACGCACAAAATCCGGATTGCCCTTTAGACATCATATGGATAGAAAAGAAAGCAGAACCGTTCACGGAGAGGTGACCCCACTGCCTTGCTATGGAACAGGGGAGATTTCAGAAGTCCGAACTTTTCCACTTCTGATCAACGTGAGACAAACACCCTTCAAATGCTGCTGTGGCTCTCTGCTGCACAGTTTTTAATTTAGTAATGCATTTCAAATCAAGTGCAGGCATTCGCAATCAAAAGACAGACAGTCAGCTGCCAAATAAGTCTCTGCAGTAGTCCTTAGCCAGCTTGGCTGGGTGGCATAGGACAGCCTTCAGCCACCACACCGATCCTCTTGTTTAAACATTAACGGATTGCAAAAAAATTCATCGTCACCTTGTTTCCCAAGTGATGTGTTTGACAGAACAGGTCCTGGGGAAGATGTTGGCTCTCAAGAGAAGTCAACACTTGGTTCAAGGTGAGGATTGACCTTCCAAAGGGATGTTCTTCAGCCATGCCTGAAAAAGGGTTCTTGTAGCTGCATTTCTTCAGTCAGCAAATAGGAATGTTTCTTATTAAGACTGTATTTACTTGTTCAGCATCTGTTGCCTTCACTGAGGGCCAGGGATGCAGGGAACACTGCTGCTGTTCTTGAGTTATGATGTTTCCTTCAATCTCTGCTCAGCTGAGCCTTGAATGAACATGCCCCCTGTCTCCAAGCATCTCCAAGCATAATTTTTTCCTTCAAGAACTCCCTGCACTGCAAGTTCTGCTTTTCGGTTAGCAGATATTCCTCCATCCTGACATAGTTTAGTTCCTCCAGATCATATTCAGTCATGACCAGGCCCCATCAGGATCTTCACAGCAGGACTGTGCAGCCTATAGGCATAGACTATAATCCTGCCTATGGTGTCTGAGGTGATAAAGGAGGTGTTCTGGGAACACACCTCTGTGTTCCCCAGGAAACACAGCAGGTGCCACCACTTCCTTGTGAAATATGGTGATGGTGACACTGCTCATACTCTGTGGACCGCTGGCTTGCAGTAGACAGCTCTGAGACACGTGCGAGTTGGTAGGCAAGGAGTTGCCAATGCTGTAACAGTGTGCTTGGGTGTGCTGCCCCAAACCCTTCCACGTCAGCAGCTGGCAGAGCCATCAGAGCGTGCTGTAAAGTCACCTGGTCACCAAGGTGCTAAGGCAGAGACAGCCACCGCCACACTCAGCAACCGGACAAAGCATCAAGGGCTTTGTCCTCTGCACTGTGAAACTCAGGATAACTTCAGGAGCACAGTCTCTCTCCTTGTGTTCTTGCCTCACCTGGGCTTTTTCAGAGATGCCTCGGAGACATATGCTCCTGCCTGACCCCTTCCATCCTTACATGTTTCCTGACTCAAAGGAATGAACAAAGATTTGTTCACAGCCAAGTCTAAAAGAAAAATCTGAAGCCCAGAGGCCAATACAGCCTTCAAAGGCCTGGTTCATGTGCTACCAGCTGCTGGACTGATAAACTCCCAGAGGTTATTCCTTAACAGCAGCGCAAATCATGTCCCTCTAGCTGATCAGCGTTTCCAACCCTCCAGCACTGATTGCTTTAGATTTTAAATGCTTAATATCTAATGCTGCTGTCCTTTCATATCATAACTCCTTCAGGCATCAACAGGAATTTTGCCAGCAGAAGAATCATAGCTTGTGGTTATTCCTGGGAATATTCTTGCTCACTGAAGTCTCTACATCTGGAAAGTAGATTTAAAAAAAAAAAGTCCTGGACCTGTAAGCATTATTAATTAGTGCTATTTACATTGGTATCCCAATAAAGGAAAAGGAAATATAATAGGTGGCCCTTCTGATGGTGGTGTCAGTAGAAGAGCCAAGGACAACTGCCGTGTTTTTTAGGCCAGAGTTGCAAGCACACAGTGAGTTACGTACAGGGAGCCCATTTGGAGAGGAAAACCATTCTCTCCTATTCAGCCCGGCACTGAACGTAGTCACTGAAATGATTTTTTGAGGACCCCATGGTAGAAGATCTAATGAAGTCAAGTTAAAAAGACGACCCCATTTTTTCTTAACAATGTCAGAGCGATAACTCTCTAGAGCAAACTGTGAAGACAAGCAGTAGGTTCTGCCTTCTCCTGAAATTTTGAGATGAAGACTGCACTCTTTCCTGTGAGTTATCCTTTAGTTAGGTGGCAGATCTTGGCTCAGTAACGAAGGAAGTGTGTGTGTTACACAAGGTCAGTCTCGGTAACAGACTGATCCTTTCAGACAAAGCTAGGAAAAGCAGAGAGTGAAAGAGATGATATACTGCAAAGGAAGCATGGGTAGGATAGGCAGCCTGCAAAGAGATTTAGCCATGCTTTAGCAGCCTTTCTGCTCTCACAGCTTTCTGAGTACAAACAGCAGCCAGAGAGAGCCTCTCCCCTACACATCCTCAGTCCCGTTGTGCTCAGGAGGGTTGGCGGAGTTAAGACATCAGACTTGTGTTGTATCGTTGGTGGCACATAGCTGGGACACGTGTATCCTAAGCTGCTTATGCCTGGCCATTGCTTACGTGCGGGGGATATGTGAGCAGTGAGGCTGGGAAAGAAAGATGTGGGTCTGGTCAAATGAGGGTATGACTATATTGCATGAAGCGATGCAGTAGGGCGACATGCAAGCTCACGGGCAGAAGATGGGGAAATTAGGTTTCAGCAATGGATAGAGCTTCTGGCACCTGAGATAGCTAATTTGGAGAAAGAGCGGTATCTACTTTATTGCATGGTATACTGCATCCATGTCAGCTGCCATACAGGCCCTTTAAAACCCGCTTCTACATTGCATACTATTTCTACCCAGTAACTAAACTCACTGTCTTTCTGTCTGTACTCTAGGCTTGATAGTCTACTTAGGAATGATGGTGGGGGCTGTCGTGCTGGGCGGCCTCGCCGACAAACTGGGAAGAAAGAAATGCCTCATCATATCACTTGCAATCAATGCTGCCTTCGCGTTCCTCTCCTCCTTCGTCCAGGGATACGGATTCTTCCTCTTCTGCCGCCTTATCTCAGGCCTCGGGTGGGTAACTGGTGAATCCATCCCATGTTCTGGAGGAGTCCTGTCACATCTTGACAGTTTGGGTGTGTGGGGTGGGAGAAGGAAGGCTGCTCCAGAGATGCACCTCTGGTACCCAGCCAGGACGGCAGTGGTTTTTAGCACATGTGGTTACATTACCTCACTCTTGACCCTTAAAGTGTTAGCAGTAAGAAAGTTTGGTCATTGCTGTTCTTCTGGTATCGCCAAATTATGCAGAAAGGCGAGTGAGACTGACAAATGCCCACCTCATTGTACAATCCTTACTGCCAGGACCTCCAATGAGACCCTCAGCAGTCCCCATCGCCTGCCTGTATTTTCCCTCCCTAAAATGAGTGATCACAAAACAACAACAGAGCAGGTATCTAGGTGAAGAGCAGGGCATTACACTAGCTTTACATAAACCATACAGGAAATTCAGCTTTCAGAGCCTGAGAAGGATCTTGTTTATCTTTGATGTCTATGACCTGTCCAGCCAAAGAGAGATTTGCATTTTTCCTACAAGTCTCACTTTTGTGCAGCTCATCTCTGACTGTGACTTTCCCTTTTTATATATGCAATCCTAAGTACAAAGACATTGAAGAAGAGTCTTATACTTCCCATGTGCTGTTTTTTTTTCTCCTCAGTATTGGGGGATCCCTCCCCATCGTGTTTGCCTATTTCTCTGAATTCCTATCTCGTGAGAAGAGGGGGGAACACCTGAGCTGGCTTTGCATGTTCTGGATGATCGGTGGCATTTTTGCTTCAGCAATGGCTTGGAGCATCATCCCACATTACGGTAACTGGTTTGTGCTTTTGACTTTAACACCACATTCCTGCATCACTACACTACCCCAAACAGCCCACACAGGTAGTGTTAATCAGTCCTTACACATCCCAGCATAAACAACACTGAAAATAATGGATGCCCAAAGTGCACACCACAGGTTGGATAAATTGACTGTATGATTGATTGACTGATAGCAGGGCTGGAAATAGGACCGATGAGGGCTGCTTTGCATCAAAAGCTTCAAATACACCCCTTGAATTATACTGCCGGAGCCTGAGCTCTTAATCTAAATGTCAAGGCATTCAGGGAAAACTGCACTAAGATTATATTGCAAAAATTGATCCAGTTATCAAAAATAAGTAACTTTACTCAGGGGGTTACTGGGTGCTGTGAATGACAGCAGTGAGGACAGCACATGCTCTTTTCCTTAGACAAGTGTCAACAGTCTCGGGGCTGTGTGTCTGGCAACACATTTCCCCAGCATGCAATGGGCTGGAGTCACATTTGACTTCCCCTAATTGGGTTGAGGAGTGGAATGGGTTCCCTGCCCAGAGCTGGAAGTGGGAGAGGAAAAAGTAGATCGGTGGACTCTGAAATATAACTGTGCTCCGAGGAGCAAAAATCTGCATGTCACGTGGCATTCCCTGTATCTCATGTGTATATCCTAGGAAAACATCAGAAGCAAATATCTACTGGAAAAGATTAATTCCCTCAGTATTCAGTGACACCAGCTGTTTGCAAAATCCTGCTTGAGGAAAATAGGACAGGCCACAAAGACCATGAAGAAAAACACTAACATTTACCTGTCAATCCATTTTTACCACGTTCAAAGTATGCTCAGTATGAAGAATTGTTCATGCTTTTGATTGATATGACAGAAACTGTTGGAACAAATAGGCAAACTTACTGCATAGTGGTGTCATGTTGAAATAATTCTATTATCTGCAATTACATTTGCTTTAAAAAGCCCTTATGTATTTACATTACATTTATTTTTCAGATGACTTCTTGTTGTTGTGGTTTTATAGCTTCTCTTTTTGATTTCCCATGTTTCACCTACTATTTAGAAAGTCGGGAAATGAATACAACACCATGACTGACTCAGATGAGACCTCTGCAAAAAGCATTGCTTGATGATTTCCCTATTATGTGAATAAAGATGATTATAGAAAAAAAAAAATGAATTAAATATTCCTTCTGAGATTTGAGCCTAGGGAAAGTAAACGAAGCAATATAAGAACGATGCTGTACTTTCTAGTCCTTAGCAGGGGAATACCTGACCTGGTCAGACATCAGGAAAAAAGCAGGAGAGGGGGAATGTCAAATGCAGGATTAGGATCTTGATTCTTCTAAGTTTGAATCCCAGCTCAGGTTTTGTAGGTCTGGAAAAAAATAAACTTGCTTTCCTATCTCGCTTCCATAAAATGTGAAATACATGTGTGATGTATGAGATGGAAAGGAGCCACCTCTAACACGCCTCTCAGATCAGAGAAGATTTAACCTTTGTAAACTTTTTGTACCATCACCGAGCGGCAATAAATTATGGCCTTGATTCCTCTACCCTTTCCCAGCCTTACTTGCCTACAGCTGCATGGAGCTATTCTTATCACTAGGTAATTTTTAAACTCAAAGATAAAAAGAAGGTTTTTAAAAGGCAGAGCCAGAACAACTATGTTCCATTTTCTATCATGAACATGAACTCACTCACTGTTATCTTCCGAGCATGCTACTGAGCCTCTAAGAGCCGTCACTACTAAAAAAAGCAAACTTTCAACCTGTCCCTGTGTCATACAGAGCTGTAAAGCTCAGAGCTGCTTTAGGAGAGAAAAACTCAGAATGCCTGGTCAGTATTTTTACTTTTTGGCTCTTACTGTTTCCAGGCTGGGGGTTCAGTATGGGAACCAAGTACCACTTCCACAGCTGGAGAGTCTTTGTACTTGTCTGCTCTCTGCCCTGTATCGCCTCCCTGGTGGCACTGAAATTCATGCCTGAGAGCCCGCGTTTTTTGCTGGAGGTAAGATGATTCATCTGAACGTTTCAGTCGGATATTAGCAGAGGATAGCTGGTCCCTAATGTGTCACCGTCTGTCTCTTTGTCCCATCAAACATGCATAGTACAAGCTCAAAGGCAAAACCACTCCTACTTGTCTACACTAGTTCCACAGTTTGCTTAAACCCCGAAGACTACAGGCTACGAGGTCAATCAACCACGGTTAGTGTTTCACTGCCAAATGTGGTACAGAAAAAAAGTGGTGAGTGCTGGGAGTTTTAGAAGTCCAACAAAGGCATTTTGAAAACATCTCACAGAGTTTGAGCATGCACCTACTGAATCCTGCTGGAAGAGCAAAGGACAGAGTACATTTTACTGAGTAAAATACATAAACCTCAGAGCTCTTAAACAAGTATTCTTTATTCCGATTTCACATACGTGAAATGCAGTGATACCTAACTCAAGTCAACCCTGCAAGTCTTTAGCAGAGGTGGGATTAGAGCCCAGGTCTCCTCATCGACCTCCTCTTCTTTCATCTGTTTTTAAAGCTCTGTTCCTGACTCCTCTCCTGCCTCAGATGGTTTTGGGGTAACTCCTTTCCTCAGCACAGAGATGCTGCACTCTGTGAATACAAACCATGCTTTCACTAGTTGCGTTTAATGGGGCCAATGCTGTATGTTACTTCTCCACTATATTGGACCTCTAGAATTGTTTTCTCTCTATGCTTTGGTAAATTACAGAGCTGGGAACTGCAAAATTAAGTTTCCTTTTCTTTGGTGTTTTCAGATAGGTAAACATGATGAAGCCTGGATGATCCTCAAGCAAGTTCATGACACCAACATGCGGGCAAAGGGCGAGCCAGAAAGGGTGTTTACAGTAAGTTTAAAAAAGCCATCAGCTTGCAAAAAGAAAGGGTAGACATACCTTCATTGGTGCAGCACAGCATCAGTTTATTCCTCCTTGAGACTCTGTCAACATGACCTCCCCCAGCAATCAGAAAAAGAACTTTGAGATATGTTCTGTGCATTTAAAGTTAGATGCCAGCTTGTTTTTTCAAGAATTAGTCAATCCTGTGAATTGCAGTGAGTACTCACCATTCCTGGTGTTACTCTACAGTGTATAGACCAGTGATTTGCCAATTACACACATGCTTAATTAGTCTGCTGTAAGAGACTAAAACCAAATAAGAGAGATATTAGTCATGTGGGAGATCTGAGTCACTCCTTTCTCCATTCTGGCTTATAATTAAACTCTGATTAAACTTCACACACCTTCTAATGAGCTTCCTAAACTCCACCTGCTTCATACCCAATCTTTAATCTCTCCAAGGGAAAGTGGGATGAGTGGCTATTACTCATTAGTCTGCTGCTTTTTGTGAAAAAGATCACACCAGAGGACTTTGTTAACAATAAAATCAGGTAAAAGGTGTATGCTGGGGTCAGTTGCAAATTACTATAATTCAGTTGTAAACTCCCGGAGAGCCAGCCAGGGAGTAGCCCTTGATTTATACTTTTAAAGATGAGAGGACACGTGGTTTTAAAGGATGGAGAAAAGGAGATATGGTTGTGTGTAAAACATGTCTTTTTGAACAAAAGGGAGATCAAGGCTATGTGTTCAGAAGCGCTGTCATGAAACAGGGCCCCTCAGGAGTGGTCCTTCAAGAAAATTAAAGATTAATATCATGCATGACAATTGTGTGCAGGTTCAAGTAGGAACTTAATGAGCATGTGTTGTTTTTGGACTACTGACCATTTGACTAACGTGAACCTTGATAGCAAAGGCAAGAGTGACTGTCTCTCTAAATCTCTGTCTGGCTTTGCTGTAACGCCGAGCGGGGACTGGGCAGTTCTGCTGCATGGCGGGAAGAAAAGAGGACTGAAACTTGATTTTATATATATACACATATATCTCTAAGTTGGGCACTATGAGAGTCTGAGTAGGAGAATGAAGGAGCAGCTGTACAGCATCCATTAGTGCTCGTTACTCCATCCAACAGTGTCATGACCGCTACTGCATGAGCGGATCTCAGTATCGCACCTCGAGGTATGGTGCGACGGCTGAATTGAGATTTACTGACATCCGTTGGTACGGGCAGATGATCAATGCGGCTGGTGTAGCACAAACTGTCAGATTTTGTGTTTTGCTGGTAGGCCAGAAGTTGCCAATTTGTGGTGAGTCAGCCGGTGCCGGGACAGTTCCCAGATCTGACATTTAAACGGTGCCAGCAAGAGGAACACGGAGACTCCACAGCAGAGCCAAGGCGCTTGTTCATCGTTCAGAAATTTATTCAGGAAATTTTCACCTCCTTCTCATGTTTACAAACAGATCTGGTTTCCTTGAATAAGTCCTTTATTTAAAATTACTGAGAAAATATCTTCTGGGACACATTTTTAAGGTTCCTTGAGCAGTCCAGTTCAGGTGTTTGGTGTTGAAAATTCAGAGTTGTGGAATGAACTGATTGCATGATGTGGGCTCACTTGATGACAAGGTGCTTTTTCAGATGCACAGATTCTCATCTACACATTCGTTTGTCATAGAAGTTCTGCCAGTGGTACTTAAAAGGTGCTGAATGAGAAATATTCCTGCCAGTTGCCTCAGAAGAAACACTCCTGAGGGCACAGTTTGATGGGGATACAAGTGGCTGATCATGGAGATACTTTACTTGCCTCGTCCTAATTTCTAGTGGGAATCTAAGGGATAGAGAAATAAGGTAGTGCAGGGGCACATTAGCCAATAAATGAAAGACTGAAGTGGGTGTGATGCACTTAAAATATTTCAGGCAAGGGGAGAGAGAGAGAGAAAGGATGGAGGAAAGGAAGAAAGGAGGGCAGGCTTATTACTATAATAAAATATCTTGCTGTAATTAAATCAGTTAGCTCAATTGTTAGTGATAACATTCAAGGAAAAGATAGTATAGGATATCGGGTGGAAATATTGCCCAGAAGACAGTGGAATTTAAAATCCATCCAAGATCAATTCTGGAAACTTCAGTCCAATTTTGTTTTCTCCGTTTTGGTTTTTTTTTTTTTTTTTTTTCTTTTCCAGGTTTCCTATATCAAAACTCCAAAGCAAATAGATGAATTTATTGAAATCCAGAGCTCAACAGGGACCTGGTACCAGCGGTGGCTGGTCAGAATCACGACCACTTTCAAACAGGTAAAGAGAAGAAAAAAAACATCCCACAGGGGCTTTTGAGCTTTGGACTCTAGCGCCTCATTGCTTCAGGTCACTGTGTCTTGAAACCCCAACTCTCACTTAAAAAAATCTTCTGGTGTTTGCAAAGGGCTGTAATCTGATTGCACTCGCTGTGCAGATGTGACCATCTGCAAACCACCAGGCCTCAAAATGCCCCTGTGAGCATCATGGTAGCCCAGCTGGGCTAACGGCAGAGCTTGTGGGACAAGCCACAGCACTTGACTCTCCTAGGCAGATAAACATTGATGCCCTCTCCCCCAAGCCTAAGTGAATTTACCATGAATTTACCCCCTGCAGTGGATTCAGAAGAGTGTTTGCTCCTTGCTCCTGCTGAGACTGAGTTTCTAACAATGTTATATTGTCTCTTCAGCTAATATAACCTTTCCCACATGCTATGCTGCTTACCTATGCCCCTACAGAACTTTGTGAAAATCTTGCTAGATCTTCTAGTCTAGAAGGATGAGCTCAAGGTAAAAGAGAGTCTTAATTAATAGCAATGCAGCTGCTATACATTACTATATTTATCTGGCAGATTAAGAACATGAGGAGTTACATCCCCTCATGCTCCTGGCAGTATTTTCTGCAACAGGTCAGGAAGAGTAGGTCTTGGTCCGCCTCCTGTTCTGCTTGGCTTCATCCCTACCCAAGTTCATCTTACCCCTCTTAAAGTGTCAGCTGTGTTTGGATTTTTGGTGTTCAGTGAGCTTTGGAGCTCAGTTTAAAAGCACCCCTGAGACCATAAATATATTCGAAAGGACAAAATTGTCACAGGGTCTGAGAGCAGCCTCGTATCCACATTTATGATATAACCTGTGAGAGCCACTGCATCAGCCCAGCCCAGCCCTAGTCATGCACTCCAGCTCATTACAGAGGGTTCAGACCAAGTACCCTGGCACATAGCTGAGTAAGTGATCTTTTTGTAAGGCATTTATCTCGACAAATATAATTTTGAACCAACACTGAATAGAAGCCACACATCTGACCTTCCCCCAATGAGCCCTTTTTACTGACATTAGATTTGTGATGCGCTCAGAAATTAATCTGTCAAGTGTCTGCTAGGGTGACCTCGCGGCTAATTCCTTCTTGTGGGTCTGTAGGTCTGGGACAACGTGCTATATTGCTTAACAGCCCAGTACAGGATGAACACACTGATGCTGGCTGTAGTTTGGTTTACAATGGCCTTAAGGTAAGGTACTTCTTTAACTTTTTCAGGAAACTAGAAGGTCCTCAGAGTTTGAATAATTATTTACACACTTAAATAAACTATTGCAAAGTTAATCCTGGTCGTATTTGAAGGAGTCTTTGTGTATTAAGCCTTGGTCTCCTATGAACTATTGGTCAATCTGATTGCTGATATGAGAGTACAAGGTGCTTTGAACAAATCAGGACTTGAGAAGTGGTGAGCAGGGCAGTAGGATATCGACTTTCTCACCTCTAGGTCTTTCATTTGATCTTGTCCACACACACAAAAAAGACACAACCCTACCTGATCCTCAGCTGTTCATTAGTCTATATCAAAACTGTTCAGGTGAGCCTAAACCTAAACTACAGGTAAATTTTGTCAAACTCTTACTTAAACCTCTCACTTGCAGAAATCTGCCTTCTAGGGGAGTTTCAAAATTTCTTACTGCTCTGCCAGTCTCTTGGGCAGCAAGGACAGCACGTTGCTGTATTTCCCAGCCAAGCAGTCAAACTTAAATGAATTGCCCTGCTTTAAGTGAACAAAAATGGCTCAATATGCTTTTGAGATCAGCTGAGTGTTTAGAGTAGGAGACACTTTGCTCAGTCCTGTGTCAGAGCTGAGCAAGAATTCATATCAGAAATGCATTTGTATGAAGAGTGTAACAAATTTACAAGTTACCAAGTAGATCATTGGAAAAGCACTGCCAGTATCTTGTATCCCTAATGTATGTCTCCCATCCTGCTATAGTTACTATGGCCTTATTGTCTGGTTCCCTGATATGATCCGATATCTCCAAGAAGAGGCATACGAATCCCGAGTGAAGATCTTTGATGAAGAAGAAGTGTCACACTTCACATTTAATTTCACCCTGGAAAACCAGATCCATAGAAATGGGGAATACAGAAATGATAAGTAAGTGAACAGAACTTGGTTCAATGCATGCAAACTGAAATACATTTCTAGAGAGCTCTTTGTTTTTCTCCTTCCATTTTTCCACCAACTCGAAAATCTCTGTTGTTTTTTTGGACACACAGCCTACATCTCTCAAATCCCAAAGGCAGTTTTCCACAGACCAAATATCCTTTTCTTCCTTCTTTTCACACACTCTGCCTCAGCCACTCCCATCTCCAGACCCAAGGGGATGCCTGTGAGGTGTCCTGGTTCCAGCACCATCTTGCTGGGAGCAGGGCAGTGGGCACCCACCTGGCTATGTTGGGCAGCACTGGATGCAGAGGTGACCTCTCTTTCCTTAGCACACACTGACATCTACTGGTCTCGGGCAGGAGAGACCATCACTTGTAATGAAGCTGCACTCCTACCGCATGTTTTCCCTTGAAGTCCTGTGTGTGACTGACCCTGGTCTCCATCCTGCAGCCCGTTAGTGCGAGCTGTGTCATGGCCAGTTGTACTGGTGTGCTTCTCCCACACCAGCCGACACCTCCCACAGAATGTGTCACCTTCTCTTTTAGTGCTTTGATGTCAGTGAAGTTATTCTAGCAGAACATCATTGCTTTCCTCCCTTTCATCTCCTACTTGGGCAGGACCTGGTGGGTTTTCTTCTGCATCCAGCCTGGACCTCAACCACACTGTGTTCCACAGCAATATAAAGCCCAGTGATTTGTAGCAGACCGTTATTACTTTTCTAAATCCCAATAAAATGGGTGGTAAAATACCCCTATGTAAATTCTGTGGAGATCCTGTTGCCCCAGATAGACTAGCCAGGGTGTTGCTCCAGCTGCCTTGCACTATGTGGGGAGGTCCCACTGGATGTTCAGCGTTACACAAAACACCCATTGTTTTAATCTTCACGGCTAAAACCATACCTCATTGTCTAGTCAGGTTATTCCTCTCCTCAGAAACTATTTATCTCCATTTTCTTGGTGTATATCTGATAGACATTGGTGTGGGACCCCAGCATGCATCCCCAGCATGCGTCCCGCTGGAGACTTTCCCTGCAGCCAGGTGCCATGCTTGATGGTGCAAACCTAACCGCACAATTCCTATTCCCCTGCCTATCAAGCAGCCAAACACAGTCTGGTGAGAAGTGAATGGTGGTCAAATTTAGGGATTGGAGACCCCTATCTTACACCCAGAGAAGATGCTCTGTTTTCACTAACTTCATTGAGACTTGAGGGTGCTCAGCACCTTGCAGGATGAAGGCATAAAACTGTGATGTACATCACTATTCTCCTGACTTGGTCCTCTCCAAAAACTCAAAACCTGATCAAGCTACATTCTAGTTAATGCCCAGACTGTATCTCAATGATTTACAGCTGTGTTTTCCCTCCAGCCCTTGTCTGTGAGTTAAAACTCCATTGAACACCAGTCCATTGCTATACGACTCTTTTAAAGATGGATGTTAAGAAAGCAAACTGCAGGAAAAGGGCTTCTAACCTCCTTTGGGAGTAAATACATCACAGGCTATTACTGAGCAAATGCAGAACAGCTTAAGTTTTGCTGTAACCTGTGAGACCTTCTACATGGAGTAAAAGACTTGAATAGTCTTCTTGCGGTATTTTGAGCATTAATAATATCTGTTAGTAGCTTCAGTGAAGAAGCCCTGCGGTGCTCATTTAATGGTGTAAACAGCCATCACGCGCGACTGTGTTGTAAGTGCTCAATTCAATTAAGTTTCTGGGTATATGTTAGAAGGCTTTTTATTTGGTGACAGTCATGGCCTTCTTAACTAGAGCAATAACGCTTGCTCTTAATAGCTCCTTACGTCTTCCAAACATGCCTGTGCATTAACTAACACAACTGCTCAGTGTCCCTGCAAAATTTCACAGGTAAATCAATATTGTGTCATCCTTCAGGCAGGCAGGTCAGACATGTCAAGCTTCCCATCGGAGGAGAAATCAATCACCTGACACAGTTGATTATTTTTAGTGTAATCTGTTTTCATTACATGATAAGCAATAGTCCTCGAGCAGAGATGGTTACAAGCAGAACTCAGATAATCTCCCCCCTCTCTCTAGAAACCCTACTGCATTTTTTGCTTTAAAAATCACTTTGAGTTTAAACAACTGTCAGAAACCTTTCACCAAATGGCTCAGTGGGTTCCGGATAATGTGTGTTTGTATTTATGCTGGAGAAAGGGGCAGAATAAGGAAGGCAGCAAGGTCAGCTCACAAAGAAAATGCTATACACTGAGTGAAATTATGTCTTCTTCAGATGGACTACAGTACTGAAAGTGAGAGGATTTGTGTCCATTCAGCCTTAGAAGCACACTTGCTTAGATTTGACTATTTTTGGAATCGAAAAACTGCCAGAAATCCTAAAAGGTCCATCTCTCAAAACCCCCACACACTCTTTAAACCTATCACTTCTACTAAAGTACAAAATGTGTAAGCATGGAGTTGGAAGCACAGTTATGCATTCAAGCAACACCTTTTCTGTAAATGATGCTAGAAATTGCCATTAATGCTCTGTCTTACCGCCATTACATGCTACATAGCGTAGAAAAAACCTTAAAGCACAGAGTGAAGTTCTGTTTCCTGCCCCACAGATTTATTGGCATGAAATTCAAGGAAGTGAGATTTGAGGATTCACTATTTGAGGAATGCTACTTTGAAGATGTGACATCCAGCGAGACCTTCTTTGAAAACTGCACCATCATCTCTACTGTCTTTTACAACACTGGTAATGGGATTCCTGCTATGGTCTTATCTCTGTAATTAGGAGCTATTTTATCAGATTCTGGGAGAAAGGATGATAGAGATCTGTTTGTTTGTGTGCTACTAGATAATGAGAGTGATGATGGAAAAAAAAAAAAAAGAGGGTGATGCATTTGGAAGGAGGCTTCAGTTTGCTCCATCAGTGTTTTTGACCACATGACTTCTGGTGTCATTGGCACGGGAAACTCAAAAGTCTGCGCTCAGACCTTGGCAGGTTAAAATAATGGCAAAATGCCTAGCAGTTTAACAGCTCGATTCAACAAGCTTGGCTTAAAATGTAATTTTAACCAACCTGTGGTTGATGATTGTAAGCAGCAAAATATTCATTAATTTATCCTGAAAAAGCTTTTCACTCCTACTTTAATAGAGAACAAACCACAATGCCATGAAAGCATTGCCTGCATTGCCCGTTCTTGTGGCATGGGGCTACTGGTCCAGGTGACTCCACAAATACAAGGAATGCATGAGGTGCCGAGCATGCAGCTACAGTTTGTCACTAAAACAAAAACTGCTTGGCTATTTCCATTCAGTGAGGAGCACCTCTCAGATCTTTGATTTGGTTTTGATCCCGAGTCCTGTTGCTGCTGTGTGAAGGGAAATCAGCCAAGCGGGATCAAGACTTTGCCTCTTTCCCCCACAGATCTCTACGAACACAAATTCATCAACTGCAGGCTCATAAACAGCACGTTTCTGAAGGAGAAGGAAGGCTGTCACCTGGACTTTGAGGAGGACAATGATTTCCTGATCTACCTGGTCAGCTTCCTGGGCAGTCTGTCTGTGCTGCCGGGCAACATCATCTCTGCGTTACTCATGGACAAAATAGGGAGGATAAAGATGATTGGTGAGTGGGGACAATGGGTGTATGGCACAGGTCGTGGGTGGGAACACCACTCTGCAAAGAACCAAGGTCAGTGTGAAGGTCTCGCTGCACCCGCACACACCAACACAAGCCAAGATGGCTCAGGTGGGGATGAGTCATTCCCATACCAAACAGAGCAGAAGGGTAAAGACTTGGGGGTGAGGTAAGTGATCTACTCTGTGGCAGTGGGCAAGTTACCCGCTCCTCACCTCCTCACCCTGCTTTTCTGTGTATCTGTGACATCCTCCTTTTCTATTCTGGCTTTTATGTCAACTCCTGTATGTTTATCCAGTGCTCAGCACAACAGGGTCGGAGCTGAAGCAGGACCTCTTGGTGCTGTTGAGTTGATGCTGATGTCTGTAGCACTCTGTATAAATAAACAAACACTTCGCTTGTGGCAATGAATGTTCACAAACGTTATTTGATGCAGCTGCTTGATAGCACAGGAGCTGCCTCTTTTGGTTTTCTGATTTTCAAATGATTTTACAAACAGCTTGAGAAAGCATATGGTAGATTAACTGACCATGTCACAGCCAAGCAAGATGCCACCCTTTAGCATCATTGGAATACGTTATCACCTTATCAGCATTATGATTGCTTTGGGAATTTCTGGTGTCACTTCCTCCAGAGTTCAGACCTTGCTCTGCAGGTACTGGGGGAATCATGCCTCAGGGGACAGCCAAGTGAGTTTAATAAAATCAGGGATGTGGCTCAGGGGTAAGGGATGACTCGCTCTCTTGAGCTCACCAATCTCCCTCTTCTGAGATCGGAGAGAAGTTTAGTCAGCTTAGCCTCAGCATCAGACAGGTTGAGGTAAGCAAGATGACCCCCCCCAGTGTGTCGGGAATGTACGCCGAGGGAGGAAAGTGAGCGTTCATGTAATGAATTTGGAAAAGACCCAAACAAATCAGAGGGTCTGTGGGAAATAAATTAAATAAAGCTGAATGAGAATCAGATTGTCCACCCTGAAAACATGTCAGCATTTCAGCATCTTCATCTGGAATTGAGATGACAGCTGGAATCCTAAATGCTTATTTCTTCTGCAGAATGAAAAATACAGGACAAAAATTAGTAACGACACGCTGAATTGTTTCACTGTGGAATTTTCAATTGAAACAGCCTTCTGGCATCCCCCCCATATCACTCTGTTGAACATATTATTTCTGGTCAGCTTAACATGAAAACTGAATTTTGCTTTTTGCGTTATGTGCCTCGCTGGGACTTCAGTTTTATCATGTCCTGCTAAACCCTCTCCTGTGCCAAATGTCAGATCTCCTGGTGCACACACGGTGACCCTAATGCTGCGCTGTACCTCTTCCGCTGAGGGAAGATCCACACCGCACAGCAGGGGATGTAGTTTGGCCAGGTACCATGGAGGAGAAGTGGATATGGAGTCCTGCACGGCAGCTTTTCATAGGCAAGGGTTCGCAGTGGCAAGATGCAACATAATGTCCAAAATGAACCATTTTCATTCCAGATCAGCATCCAAATTATTTTGGGTGGTATGAAATTGCTTCAAAACCCCCCAAACAAACAAATAATTGTTCAGTTTCCTGGTAGTAAATGGAGATATTTCAACAACAACAGAACTTTCTGGTGAAAAATACTTTGATTTTGCAAAAATTGCTTTTTTCAGGTGAAAATTCCCAATGGGGTAGAAGGCAGTGATGTAGCCATTAATATTTCTGAATCTGAACTGTGCCTAACTGAGCATGAACACTCGCACTTTCTCCCTTGGTGGTGTTCATAAAATTATGGCTCCTGTGCAAATGTGCCATGAAATCTGATGATGTTCTTATAATTAAAAGAGACCTCAAGTGCTTCATACAATTGACTGTAAATTATCCTAATTGAGACTATAAATGTGTCAAGTGATTTCAATATGAGATGAAATGCACCAGCCCTTCACTCAAAACTCAAGTTGGAAAACCTTCACAATGATTCTTCCTCCTCATTGACTTTCATGTTTACTTGCCTCTGCTCTTTCTGGGTCCATCTGGAAGTCTGAGATGCTGGAAACGTGCCTGGAAAAGCCTGTCTTCAGAGTCTCCATAGAGCAGGACTATCAGCAAGATCAGATGGTCACTGAGAACATTTTCAGGCTGGTTTCCAGCATCAGAGAATGACAGATAGGCAGCATCAAGGTATTTTTGGATTCCTGCAGATTTAATCTGTTTTGGGGTGAAACATCATCATTTGAAAGCCATCTTTGTCATCAAATGTGTTTGCTCAACTGTGGACAGGGGAAACTGGTGCCAACATTTTTCTCTTGGTTTCCCCCCGTAGGTGGCTCAATGTTGATCTCAGCAGTGTGCTGCTTCTTTCTCTTTTTCGGCAACAGCGAGTCAGCAATGATCGGCTGGCAGTGCCTCTTCTGCGGGGCCAGCATTGCTGCCTGGAACGCCCTGGATGTGATCACCGTGGAGCTCTACCCCACTGACAAAAGGTGCTCAGAATATTTCTCCTTTTAGTCTCTACCCTCAGATTTTGTCGTCTCAGTTCCTGATGGAAAAAGTCACTCCGGATACACGTAGATGGGGGAGGTGTATTTTTTTTTATTTTCACCAGTCTCTAAGGGTTGGACAGTCCTGTGACTATACTGTATCAGCACAGACATTTGCAAGCATAATTCTGCATGCAGGGTGGCTCGCACGAAGGGAGTTGTGTGGGTGTATGGACATTACGGGCAGATAAAATATGGAATCTGTCATTTCCACGGATGTGCACGGAGGTCTGACCCTTCAGGCTGTATCCCTCATCCTCTTGTCATAGCTCAGCATCGTGACAGCCTTCCCCTCCCCAACCTGGAGACAACTGTGTGCAGAGAATGGTTTGGGAGATGAGGTGGCACAGGAAACTTTGGGAGAATGCACTGCAGACAAAATCTGTCCTTGCGACATCATAATAAGACTTTTATGCCTTTTTCAGGCTGTTGGGTGAAGCCAGAAGGGAAGGAGGACAGTGCTTTGAAGGCAGCATGCTTTTAGCTGCTGGGTGAAACAGAATTTGGAGAGCCCAGGTTGTTTCTTTGGTGACAAGTCACTCCAGCCAGTGCTTGGAAGGACTTTGACAAGTTCTAGAGCAGGTTGTGTCCTGCTGTCTTTGGGGAGGGCAAAGGTTGCCATAGTGGGCCACGCTAGGTCTAGGGAGAAGCTGACATGAAAAGGAGAAATGACTACATGCAGACATTCTCCTCATTCACATAGACGTGCAAAACCCCAACATCTATTATCTATTTATTGATTCTGCCTGGCTTTACTTGCTAGAAGCGTAGCCTGGACAACATAAGCACAGTCACCAAATTACCCACCCGGATCTCCTGTAGTGATGCCGAGAACCTCCCTCCTAACTATTGCTTTCTGCTTTTCTTCCCCGCAGGGCAACGGCCTTTGGCATCCTCAATGGGCTTTGCAAGTTTGGTGCCATCCTGGGGAACTCAATCTTTGCCTCCTTTGTAGGGATAACCAAGGTGGTTCCCATCCTTCTGGCTTCCTCTGCTCTGGTTGGAGGCGGCCTGCTCGCTTTGCGCCTGCCAGAGACTCGAGAACAGGTCCTGATGTGAGCAACCGAGGCCAGGGGGGTCGGGGGTGGTTGTAGAAGAAGAACAAAAAAGAGCCATGTTTGGAAAAATCAAAACATCCATTTCTATACTGTCCTGTTGATACCTCAAAGAGAGAGGGCGGAGGG
>NW_009646608.1:5785373-5786846 GCF_000708025.1 Charadrius vociferus | reverse complement strand
CTCTCATTTCTGACTCTTTTACAGCCACAACTGGTGCATGCAGCTACTACACACCCCTTGCAGAGCTTGGGTTTAACCTTGCCTACACTGGGAGTCCCCCACCCCCCACCCCGTCCCTCTCCATCCCAGTGTAACGGCACAGGACGCGGACAGCAGCTTCGTGCATGTGTGCGCCTGAGCGGGTGTGAGCGTGTCTGATGGGAGAACAGATCCTGACCCCCTTATGCCTTTGCCGAGCTGTGAGATGCTGCCTGCCTTGCCCAGCACTCCTTGGCAAAATCCATATCAGCTGTGCTCAGACACGAAGGGCATCCGAAGGAGAGGCGGGTGACAAACCTACCGTAGGTGAGCTCCAGCAACAGGGACAAGAGCTACAAGTGTGACTAGTGACCCTGGCGGTCTTGATTTTGGGGTTACCACCCGAACCCCCTGGAAGAGTGAGAGGGCCCTGATTTCTGGAGGATATGAGGATGGGTGTTTGGCACTCTCAGAAGAATCAGGGTTTAAAAGCCCTTTACTGTCTTCATGTGGGCATAGAGAATCACTAGGCACCTTCTCTGTCTGGGAGAGAAATATATACATAATTTTATATATATATATATGTATTTACACTACTTGCGAACATACATACACAGATTGAAGAGATCAGCTATTGAAATTTATAATTTTTAATTTCTGCACCCTTAAGAAGATCTTAAGAGAGACACTAAAAACTAATCCCACTAGTTCAAGATTATCCGGAGTCACGACCAACTCAGTGACACTTCATTCTTTATATCCAGACACCAAATATTTAAATGTATTGATGGCTGGAAATATATATTTCTATGATAATTAAGAGGTTTTTTCCTACAGCTTTCACAGAGGAGAAATTGATATGATGTTGGACCATTCCACAAACCAAATGTGTACATATTATCCAGTGTAAATAAGGGAATTTTGTCTAAGTATGGTAACTGTGAATTTACCAGCATTTTAGCCATATTATTTAAGGAATATGAAGCTTGATTTTCTTATATACTTGGGTCTCATTGAAGCACTGTAAGCACAGTTACTTAAAGCCATTTAACTTGTTACACAGGGAATGCACGCAGCAAGCTTTCACTGTACAGAACATTAAATTCTCCATTAAGTGGCACAGCTAAGTCTGATATCCTGTAATGATAATTTTTTAAATTCATATGCCCTTTTTATCATAAGACTTAAGTCCTGTTGCACCTAGAAGCAAAGCCAGTTGTGTATTTTTGGATATACTTTGTTGGGAAGCAAGAATGAAAGGCATACTGTTAAATAATACACCAATGCTCACCATTGACTAGATAGCGCTAATTAGAGCCTTTCGACAAGCTCAGCAATAGACCAGAATTGATCAGAAACTGTCACATAATGCAGGGAACTTGTCTCACCAGGATATTTTGTGACGTAAAAAATTCTTTTGTACTTTTGCTAATGATCTTTCTATTTACTTTTCTT
>NW_009646608.1:5748968-5785345 GCF_000708025.1 Charadrius vociferus | reverse complement strand
GAAAAAACACCCAGGGCTGAGCTGAAATCCAGCAGGACTGAAGTCTAAAAGCTCTGCCTTCATCAGAGGCAGTCTACACTAACAGCTCACACAGGGGCCAGCCCCACACAGCTGTGGGAGTCACTGTCTGTGCTGCTCCAGAGGACAGATGAAGGACGCAGAGCATGGTTAGATTGCAAGGACCAAATCCTTGCCAATGAGGCAAAAGCCTCTAAATAAGCATCATTTTTATCGTTGTGTCAATCGGGGATAAACACTTACGGAGCAGCTAGGCTACAATGGGCTATTTGGCATTTTTGAGATTTATTCTGAGGTTTATGAAATTGATAAAATCACAAGCTGCTGTAATAACTGAGCTTATTATGCCTCATTTCTTCATTTTATGGGCAGCTTGGGGCCTTTTTTTGATTGGCCTTCAAAACAGCAAGGTTCCTTCTCTAAGGTAGGAGTGAATGTAATTATGTCTTTTGGCAGCGGTTCACAGCTTCTGTTGAGAATCACAGCCCAGAATGTGGTGGTTGTTTTTTTTTTCCTCTAAGAATGTCTGGTCCTTTCGCATGGTGAGAAGCAGCTAAATATGTATTTCAACACAAAAGTTCACCATGGTCTTTATGTTTCATCCATTTTGTTGGGTTGCGCACGCCAATTACCGCATTGCATTTGGGGGAAAAAAAAAAATTGTTTCATTTTCTGGACTATTCTGTTGTGCTGCTCTGTGGAGCCAGAATTTATCTTTCTTTATTTTACAAATCACTCTTAGTTACATACCATCCGATGCTCTGACAGCAAACCTGACTATTTGTGTTCTCCGTCAACATTGCGCAGTGACACTAATGACATCATTTATTTTGCAAACTTCTCCGTTGATTTTCAGAGGAGGAAGAAATTGAGGTCTTGAGGAGATAGAAATGGCAAGGCAATATTAGGAAATATTATCCAATTTTAGAAACCTTTCCTCTTTACAGAACAGCTCTTTCACAGGCTGCTAAACCTCACCTTCGAGAGATCAGCTGGGACGAGGTAAGGAGCAATAGGATCTTGGCATCAGTGTCACCCAAGCTACCCACATGATCGTAGAAACTCTTTGCACCCCTAAAATGCATGGGCTAGGGGATGATGCACGTGTGTCGTGACAAGGCTCTTATCCTTGACTTCACCGGGGAGTTCATGACCTAATAGGAAAGGGCAAACACACACTGCAGGTGGCACACAAGGGCCTGGGAAAGGACAGCAGTGAACAGAGAAGGAA
The DNA here is from genome assembly GCF_000708025.1 of Charadrius vociferus. Taxonomy (NCBI): domain Eukaryota; kingdom Metazoa; phylum Chordata; class Aves; order Charadriiformes; family Charadriidae; genus Charadrius; species Charadrius vociferus. Next base: position 5,784,096 of record NW_009646608.1, on the reverse strand, counting down.
GAAAGGAAAAAGCTCAGGAGAAACGGTATCGCCTAGCTTTAGGTACTGACGAGTTAGATATCTGGATCTGAACTCATCGCCCTGGGTTCCCATTCTCCTCAGTTGAAAGGCATAGGCAATATATGTGACCATGCTCAGGCACCATGCCGAGAAGAAGATGGGTTGCCCTGGATGGCCCTGCTCCTCTCCTTCCATAACAGAGAAATCCAGGGCAACGGCTTCAGCTCAGGCATTTGCCTTTGTGACACCTGGGCTGACATCTCCCATCCAACTTCAGCGTGACCATGGCTTAGTCAACACTCCTGATGTGTTTGTTTGTTGCCCTTGTCATGGTCTAAATCAGTGTAGGCTTCACACTAGTGCTCTACAGAGTAAAATGCTCATTGGGTGCAGTTCCCTCAGCACTGGCTGTGTTTTGATTTGGGTCTCAGTTCCAAGCCGTGGGCTGTCTGTGAGCCTGAGCCTGAGCCACAGAGCCCAGGAGTGCCGTGCGGGGGGGAGATTTCTCATCAGGTACCTCCTGTGATGGCTCAGCTTTATTTCTACTGTAAAATCAGCATTGTACCTGCAGTGCAAAGGCCAGCATGCCTCCTCCGGTCATTCCCTCTGCCTATGTTTGCCACAGCGAACAATCTCCTTGTCTTGGATGCACCAGACCATCTACAGAGAAAACTGTTGACCACAGGTCCACTAATGATCTCTGCAGAACACTATTTCCTCGGATTCATGAACTTTACTGCAACAGGGGCACAGAGGACCAAGACAGGGGACTTGCCTTAAATCCCAAAGACCTCTACTAGAGGACAGCTGGACCTCTTCACGCATGCGTGGCACACCAGTCCAGCCACTTAGCCAGGGACTTTGTGGAATGGGAAAGGTGGGTCTAGGGAACCCGAACTGTGACTCGGTGTCTTTCGCTGTACAGCAGTGTAATGGGGGGCACTGGAGGAGTTCATTACTGAGTTTCTGAGCATGCAGAAACAGACGTTAGAGGAACACAAAGCACTGTTGACACCATTATAAAAGACCAGTGATATTATGGTAAGAGTTCTGCCTCCTTATATTCCCTGTTAATTTAACTGGTTGTTGTATACCTATTCCTTTACTTCAGTTATGCAGCACAGGTCCTGCAGAGCCTTTGGTTCTGCTACATCCTACCGGTGGTGGATGCAGCTTGGGCTGGGTGGGGTGATCCCCTCCTTGCCCGTGTGATCCTCATCCCATTGAAATGCCATGGGATTTATAAACAGTGGTGTCTGGACCTTTTGGACTAAGAAAATGGACTTGGAAAACCCATATGCAGAGGCGGACGTTCTGCACTCTGGAGGGAGGTCAGGCAGCCCAACGTCCTTCGGAGATACTGGAGAGGTGCACTAAGGGACATTCCCTGAGCCTGGGAGCGGTCCAGCCCCAAGGCTGGGTTCATGCTGGGGCACAGGGCAAGGTCGTATGGACCTGAGCTTTCTGCAGACGTGCAAGTCTCTTCCAGGTCCTGCTTTGGGGCCTCTAACAACAGAGTATACTCTGATACTGTTAAGGAGGCCCTAGGTCTATTTCTGTTCCCTGCTTGTGTCTGTTGACTTTCCAAAGGACACACAAAACTGGAGAGTGTATTTTTAGGTTCATGTAGATTTGAGCCCCATACATTATATTTCCGTCAGGTTTCTCCCTCAGTTTCTCACCTTTGTATTAGCAAATGCTGCTTTTAGGAAGAATCAAGCCTGGGAACTGCAAAGGAAACAAAACCAAAAGAAATTTCTCTGCTCTATGTGATGCTAGTGCTGTATAAATGTACACACTGCAAGTTCCACTGTAAATAACACCCAGTGTTGTGCATTTAGTTAAATGTTTCATTTAGATGTTCTGTCGGCTCTGTGTGGGAAATAGCCAATTCCAGTCCTTTGGTTCCTTTTCTTCATTTGAAACCTTTCTTCTTCATTTGAAACCTTTCTTCTTTTATTTTTTTGTTTTATTTGATCTGTGTCTGGTTGTCACTGGAAATTGCAGCTGTTCCAATGGACTTTGTTTTTGTTCTCTCCATCACATTAAAAAGCTGGAAGAAAAAGAATGACTCTTGTAGTGTTTGTGTTTAATGTTCACTTTGAGCCTTTTTACAAGGGCTGTTCCGGGTGATTTTGTACCCTTACAATGTAGGGACTTCCTCTGATGTTTGCTGTGTGTATGTCCTTGCTCTCTCAAACAATCCCACCTCAATTAAGTCTCCCTTCTACCACCATTTGATCACACTGTGCACTTCCTAACACACTACATGAGAAACTCTATATAACCTGAAAATTTTTCTGGTGGAGAAAGCATGAAATATTTTTAAGCGTCACTCAAAACTGAAGAACTAAACTCTGCTTTGTAAGAAGAATATGTCCAAAAATAAAAATAAAAAAAGCTGCTTATTGTAGCTTGGCACACCATTTGACCATAGCATACACTCTTCTGGATGCATTTCTAAGAATGTGTGCTCTTTTTTTTATTTATTTATTTATTTTTATTTGCGGCTCTCTGTATAAATCTAACTCTCCATCCCATGCTTTCAGAGCAGGATGATAGAGACCTTCAAGACATCAGCTGTGTGGGAAAAGATCTCGTGGCGTAAGTGGAGGCTGCTTGGCAGACTATGGGGTTTATGCACGAATGCCAACTTCATGTATTCCACAAAATGCAGCAAAGTCTCTTCCCCCAGATCCACTGAAGGTCAGCAGGGTTTTGATTCTGAGGCAACTCTGGCTTGTTGTAAGACATTCAGGCACTGAAAGGTTGTCAGGTCAATCAGCGTTTAGTCCTTTCTTCACACACACTGCACATGCAACAGGCTAAAGCTGATATTCAAGGGAGAGATAAAGAGCCAGATGATGTTAGAAATGTAATAAAGGAACCATGAAGGTACCTCCATCGTCGGGAGACTAAATCAGGCATTTTTCCTCAGCTCAGCTTCATCCCCTCTGAGCTGGGTCCCACTGGATGGACCAAAGCCAGCAGCAGACTGGGGGAGCTGGTGAGGACTGGTCTCGGGTGGGAGCTGCCAGCTGTGAATTTTGCAATACTCATGTCCGACTGCGGAGTACAGAGCTATGGAGTCAACAGCCCGTAAGACCCTCGTGTGTGTTCTGCCTTTATGTAGGAAACTATGCATTAGCAAACACCACCAAAAAGCATTTTCTAAGAACAAGTGGGCTTCTCCATAAAGGTCAGAGATTTGCACTGAAAGCCTTGGAGGTGCTTTTGAGTGGTCCTTACTCCAGGATAGCTGACAATCTGTGTAAGGCTGAAATCTCTGTAAGCAGGAAATATCCCGTATTTGAATGTGCAGACAAGGTTGTTGATAAAACCTCCGCATAAAAAAACCAAACAACCAACTGACTAATTTTAAAGCAAGGTGCAGGGAATTTAAGAGCAGGATTATGTGACATGGCTGCCTGAGATATCATAGGAGGGACTGGATGATAAGAAAACCTTTGCAAATCTGTGTTCCTCTCTTTCTGTACTGATGAATCTACCTTGGCCATCTCATGTTTCTCATTATGTGGATTTTCTGGCACAGATTCTCGTAGCTACCAATAAGTGACCCAGATTCCCTGGATGTGTAGGTTCACCCAAGCTGTCACAGAAGGTTATCCAGTGGGGGAAGAAGGCTGGAAATGACGGCAATTCCAACAGCCATTAAATCCAGCAATAGGTCTGAGTGATGTTTCTGAATTGTGAAGTGACTTAATATTGGGAATATGATTTGAGTTAGGTTATGGTAAACTGGCCCATCATTTTGTCAGTGCTCCTATATCTCAAACACTGGTTTGGGGACTCTTAAAGTAGATATCAGATTTGGCAATCTGAGTTCACATTCATTCAAAAATCAGGGGAAGAGCAACAACCCGGCCAGGCACTTGGTGCTGGGACACGGTGCTCTGTTTTTCCAGCTTGTGGCAGAAAATGCTGGAGACTGAGCATGCTGCCAGCGCACGAACACCGATACAACTTTGTGGCTGATATCAAGTGAGTCTGTGTTTCTCGGCACAGTTTCTTGTAAGCAGATGTGTGTAACACAAGAAGAACTAGACAAAGTGGTTACCACAGATATTTTTTTTAATGTTTTCAGTGGGTGAGAAGAATTAACTGAAGAACTTGCAGCCTCCTTGTCCCGTGATAATTAGAACAGTTAGGGCTTATATATTATTTTTAACATTTCAAGCATATACAGTTATTACCACACTAACCCACAAAGTACTATTTGAAAAAAAATTACAAGTGATATATAAATTTATTGTTCAGCAATTGTTTCGCCTATAAAAATATATGTGTATCGATAACTACATATATGTATATATGCGTGCATATGCATTTATATGTAAAACTAAATCATTACACCTGCCCTCACTTATTCTGCCTCAGCTTTTTCGGGCCCGAAACTAGTCTCAATAAGGCCAGCAGATGGCAGCAGTTGCACACGCCATAGGCTGCTGGTCCCCGCTCCCCAGTCACTGCAGTGCGGGCTGCGGGAGGATGCGCTCAGGACCGGGAGTCCCGGCCAGGACTGGGTGCTGCGGCAGAGCCATCAGGTACATGTCACAGGGCTCTGACCCCCAGAAAAGTCGGGGAAAAAGGGGATAAAAAGAGCAGCGATTAGAAAGTTTAAAGAAGAGTGAGCCCTGTCTAGCGCCAAAGTTTTTGAAACGGGGAGTTGTGCGAACCTGAAGAAAACGTATGAGAGTTTCTGCGTCAGTAGACTAGTGCAATGGTTTTCCAGCTTTCTTGGCCTCCAGCTCCTAAGTGTTTTTCAGTGGAGATGCAAATCCCTTGTAAAAATGTGGTGAGACTCCAGTTAGAGGAGGAGAGTTCTGTGCTGGCCTGTGCCTTACCCACAGACCAAGGAAAAGGTCAGCACCCGCGGTGACTCCTGGGGCAGTTTGTTGAGGTGCTGCAGTGAATGGGTTTTGTAGACAAGTTCTCCAGCCCAGCTAACTATTATGAGATGTCACCAGCACTGCCCCATGGGTTCCTCCTTCTCCAGCCTCAAGCACAGGCAGAACCTTCTGCATTTATAATCTGAGCTCTTAAAATGAGACGTCTCTCCCCAGAGCGGTTTCATGAACCCCTTCCACATACCTATGTCATGAATGTAAGACAAGGGACAACATACATATTTCTAAGTGCTTTGCTTGTCACCTCAAAACAACCTGCAATCACAAATCCTCAATGCCTTCCCTACGTGGGTGGTAGGTGATTCAGATCAGAGGACAGATTCTGCTGAAAATTTATCAAATACCACCAACAAATGTTGCAGTTGCCCTTCTTACAGCTTGTAGAAACTGTGCAACCCGTCTTGAGACTTGTGCTCTAGTTAAGCAGGACTTTACCCTAGCCTTGTGAGCTTGCTGCGACCACAGCTGGATGCAGCTGCTGTCCACCATGGATTTTTACACTGATGGATTCTCTCTGGGAACCAAGAGGTTGTGTTTCCTTGCAAAGCTTTTGATTCACCATAGAAAACAAACAAAAGAGCTATCTAGTAAACATAAACAGACCTTATTTCAAGGAGAGCAAAGCCAAACCTCAAATGGCTTCGTTCCTCTCTTCTGTAACCCTAGCGAAGTAAAGAGACTCACCCCAGGGATGACGTATCTTCCCAGGGTTGCAGCCCGTCTCGGTGGTGGGGTGCCTGAGGCAGGACAGCAGCTGGAGCAGGCTCTGATGGCTGTGGGGTTTCAGAAGTTGGTAGCACTACTCCAGAGGGAGCCCTTTCTTAGCCTTGAAATCTTCTGCTTCAGACTGGGAAGAGAACATTGTACTCAGCCTCTCGAAACACATCTTTGAATAACAAATTCAGGGCTTTCATCCTTTCTTTTCAGGATAAGGGTAAGAGCTTTGAAAACTTCCCAGCAGCCCTGCTCCTTCCCTTAGACCCCTGAACAACAAACTGCTCCACAGAAACCAGTCACATACCGAGCCCTTAGGCCTATAAATATTTCAGAACAACTTTTTTACAGCCCTCGTTTGACCTTACCCAAAGAGACCATAAAGAGTTCGCAGCCCTGGCTTGGCCCAGCTGTAGGACCCTGCTAAGTCACTTTGTTCCCTTTCACGTCCCATCTGGAAGACGACAGGAATAGTGTCAGCTTTGTGTTGGTCTCTGGGGTAGATCTCTAGCTCTGTGTGTGGTTACCCCTGCATTAGGGGCCTGAGAGACCTTCTTTGGCAGATTTTCAGAGGTTTTGGGTTTGGTGTGTCCTGAAGCTCTGTTACTTTGCTGGCGTCTATCTCTGGTATTGCAGCATGTCCCTCTTCCGGGTCAGTTAAAAGAGCTTTCTCTTTTAAGTGGTGTAAATTTAACTCCAAGTAACTGGTTTCCCTGTATCCATAGGTCAAGGTTCAGTATAAAACTTGTATGGGAGAAATGCTGGTTAAGAAGAAAAAAGAAATAATTTGGGGTGAATGCCACACCCACCACAGAGGAGTTCAAGGCTGAAGTTAAGTGTATCTCGAAATGACGACCATGGTTATTGCAACCTTCTGATGTCCACTGGGCATGAATAATTGCCTTAGATGGGCTTTAGCGATAGGATTTCACGAAGAAGAAGAAATCTAAATGGGAAAATGATGCAGGGAAATGTTAAAAACCAACCAAACAAAAAACCCAAGTTCAAACCCAAACCCATTTCTGATCATTGTCTGGGCTTAAAAGCAGAGTTATAGCAATTGCAGCTTTTTCTTGGTCACTCCACTTTTAGCACTGGGAGAAATTCTTGTCTGGAGATTTTGACATCCCAGTCAGCTCCTTGGCAACGCGCAGATATCCTAAACAGCCTAATGATAACTTGTCTCGGGGTGCTCAATCAACAGCACTGAGAAGATAAACCTCTTGTACCCTTGGAGAGAGACAAGCTCAAAGTTTATATCCACTGTTGGATATAAATGGTGTCACAGACAAGTTGAAAGACTTTCCCAGCTCACACCCTGTGCTTGTAGGGGAGAATCTGTGGCCTTTTGCTGGGAATCTTGTTCACATGGGGATGGTGTTTTGAAGAAATTCATTGAGAAGAGGAGTAGCTTTGAGACTGGTTCCACTCAAGCCCAAGCTGAGAGGAAACTTGGACAGTGAGCTACTTGGGATGTGTCAACAACCTTCAGTCTATCACCTTTCTTTTCTTAGGGTTGGCTTAAGACTTGGAGGCAGGTTTGCATAGGAATTTTAACATGACATTGTTTGGACTTTAACAGACAAACAGAACATTTTATTCATGAGTGTTGGCTTTCTGCTAGCATTTGACAGCACAGAATGCTGAGTGCTTGCAAAGAAACAGAACAATCTCAAATAATTCCAAAGAACCACAAGAAACATAGTCAAAAATTTGCTTGTCTGCATGAGATGGTTGCTTCAAATTAAGTGGTCATGTGATCTTAAACAGGGTAGCTGTTCTTAAAAAGTCTTCGGCCCAATGGTCTTTCACTGAAAGATGCACTAAAATATGAGCAATTACCAAGCTACTCAGAAGACAATAATCCTTTTCTGAGCACTGGCATCTCTTTGTAATGGGCCTTTCCGATGGCTTCTCCCAGTACAACACTGGTCAAAGTGCAAAGCACCCTCAACCTGAATCTCTGTGGTCGTGCACGCAAGCCCCAGACTAGCGGAGGTGGGTGGCAGCTTCTCTGAATGAAAATCAGGGTGGTGGTGTGGCTCGCTGGAGAGCTTGCAGTTCTTTCTCACTTCAGAAGAAAGACTTTCTGAACTAGATCTCTGAGGTGATTCGCAGCACAGTAAAATCTGGGAAAATCACCTTCTGTCTCCTTTTCTTTCTCTCTGTTTTATCTCTTCATCTTCAAATATGACTTCCCCAGGTATCCACCCTCATGTGATGCAGTCGGAATCTGGTGACATGATGCAAATGCAATGTTGGTTTTTAAGCAAGATTATGTAAATCCAATATGTTCAGGCACTGTAGTCCTGGGAATTCCCTTATCAGCAACATAATCATTGAGAATGCATTCCTCCAGTATGTGAGATAGTGGCAGGGAAGGAATAAGGGCTGAACTAATCACCAGGCATATCTCAGCCAGGATTTAATTGTGCATGACAAGGAACCAGCACAAGGTGAAATGTTTGTGCAACAGAGATTTCCACTGCAATGGCCCTGCTTTTCAAAGAGCAGTCATTCTCATATAACTGCACAAAGCATTAAAGCCAATGTGGACGAAAATCTAGATCTTTCTGTTTGCCATAGAGGGATCCTAATTTAGTTTGGTGTCTGCCCTTGAGCTGGTTTAGGGATACCGCATTACAATTTTCTGTCCTGAACTGTTCTGTAGTTGTAATCCTGAACTATTACTTCTCATGTTCCCCTTTCCCTATGTAACAAGAACCTGTTGCCTGACATTACGCCTATGAGTAAAGTCGTTGGATGGAGGTCTCATTAATTTAGTTTCAAAATGAGACATGGAGGATGATGCTGTCAGTACCTATATCATGTCCTTGCATCTTTCTTACTACCTATCTTCTCAATCACAACTCACAAGAGACTACTTTGTTTTCCTTTGGACATAATTTAGCTCTATTTATTGTCATTGTTGTTATTACTATTCATAAAATAAATTATCGAGGTAACCTGGCTGATGGACTTTCAAGCATTTGGTAATGACTTCTGCAAATCACAAAGAAAAATGTACCTTCCAAACAGGCATAAACAAAAGCAGGCAAGGTGATGATGAGCTTTAAAGAATAGGTCTCATTTCAAGTCAAAGATTCCTTCCAGATTGAGATTATCATGCAGTAAATAATGCACCTGAGTCTTTGACAATAGGAAGCAAATTTGCCCTGTTGCAAATATACTAATCACTAGCCTAGCGACTCAAATTATTAGCTGTGAATAATTATTTTCTCCAAGGAAAATATAGACCTTCAAAGGAGATAACATCTTAAATCACAGCAAATTTTAATTTAAATTCAAAGTGTAGGAATGCACATAATACCCCATCTCTCTGTTATCTGGCCGGGATGGTGTCATTATAGTGTTTTAAAGACAGTCCCAATCAGCGAACTAAATACCTGCAGACTAACACTTTGCAATTTCATTTTCTCCTTGTCGGACTGTGTAATTGATATTTGTACTGGAGGTAACAAAACAGAAAATGTGAAGGCGTTGATAACTTTGCCATTACTGTCTCTTAAACTGCCTGAGAGATGGTGAGGACTGGATGACAGTGAGGAACTGGTAACTTTATAATAGGATATAAACCCACTCACATAGCCTAAGCCTGTAGTCAGTGCCTGCTTGGATTGGGATAGGTATGTGACCTGATACTGGCTTGTCACAACACCTCATGCGATCAGTTCTGCCAGCAGAAAGCCCAGCCCTGCGAAGAGCCAAGCCCATTGACTTCAGCAAGAGCTCAGCTTGCTGCAGAGTATGACTGGGCATTTGGAGATTCAGCCACTGGCAGGTGGCGTGAGCTTGGGCTCTCCCTGCAAACATTCCGCCTTAAGATGCATCTGCAGGGACAGATGGAAGAAGTTGAAATGTTTGCAGTTGATTTTGCTCTCTATCTTCCATGATCCGTGGTGTCTCAAGGACTGACAACTTCCCCAACAGAGACGTCTGGGGAAGTGACTGATTCTGTTCCTCTTGTCCCTGATTTATAGATCGGGTAATGGGATCTGTTTCATGAGCCCATTGAGCTTTTTGCTGAGCATCCACCAGGTGAATTAGAGTGATTTTTCTGCCTCTGTGGGAGTTTGTTTCCTCCGCTGAATACCTTGGGTTCAGTAAGAGCGCTTCTATGGAAAATTGCTTAAAAGTGTCAAACTACAGTGAGGGTCAGGTAATTGCAAAACTTTTCTCTGCAGAAGACTCCCAGAGGCAGCTCTGGAAGATTTTCACAAACAAACATCTGAAATTACATGAGCTACACATTGCGTTCAGGATGCTCCATTACACCGACATTTTATTCCCCAAACTAAACACAAATGTAAATAAGTTAGATGAGCACGTTCAAATGATTCCTGAGTCTTTACTCATCACTTCAAGTGCCCTACCTCAAGATCCAAAGTTTATTGCCTATTAACGGTACGTGTGCAACTGGAAGAGAATAAATGTGTCCTAAAGCCAGCACTCTGTGACTAGTCAGACCCCAGGAATTTCCTGTCTAATGTTTGTGTGTATTGAGCAATACAGAAAGCTGCCAGAAAGGCAGGGGAGGAAAGACACAGGTTTAGAAGTGATTCCCCACAGATGTGCAAGAGGTACTCGGTTCATCGAAGACCTGGCTGCAGTGAGCTGGAGGCAGAAAGACAAGGCAGTGGCTGTAAAATGTAGATGACAGGTGTCAGGATTAAAAAGGTGACATTCCAGCAGCATAGACTTCAAATTCCTCAAACTTTCATGTGATGGAGCTGCATCTCATTTTCTTGAGCTCATCTGCGTTTCTGCAGCTTGCAGAAGCAAGCTGCAGACACCACATTGACACAACTCCAGAAGATTTGAGTCAATTCAGTGGGGCACATTGCAAAATCTGTGTTGACTATATTGAGAGCTGTATTCCTCTTTACCACCCTGGTGCTATCTCTGCCCATGCCCGGAGAGAGATGAATGGGTGCCTAAGCAGGTCTTTTCTGAGGGTTCAGCTGTAACATGGGCCATTCTCCCACTCCAGAGCTGATGTCAAGCCAAAATCTGGTACCCATCTGCAGGCTGCTGCCTTTCCAGGTGCCACCGAAAGCTTTTCTTCAGCCATCATGGCTCTGAAGAAATCATGCAAATGCCCAAAGACTTAATCTTCTCTGTTGCTTTCTGATCGTTTTCACATTTTGCTTTCAAGTTTGTGTGACACAAAGTGCAATAGGGCTGATGGGTTGGGGAGATGCAAATGGCCTGCAGAGGTGACCCTAAGTCCGAAGCCTTTGAAAATCAGGATTTTCGTGTTGAAATTACCAGTTAGGAAAACAAAACAAAAGAAAACACCACTCCATCCCCCCTCAAAGGTGAATCATTTGTTGAGAGCATCTTCCGGGGTGATAGATAATTGCTATCCGTTCTGCCTCCAAAGCAGCTCAAATCAGCCTGGTGACATTTGTCACAAATGGAGGCAGTTATTAATAGGCTGCATACTTATAAGACTTCTTTACAATGCAAATTGCTTCTTACTGAGCCACCTTTATCCCAGCTTTTGGGCCATTTTATCCATATATTTCTGACATCTCACTCAGTAATGGTGTCTGAATACCTGTAGAGGAAAGAGGAGTGAAAACCCAGTGGAATCCACGGCTTGGGAGCTCTGGACGTGTTCCAGCAGGGACGCAGGACACTACTCCAGCAAGGGTTTGAAGGCCCTGGTGCCTCCCTTATTGGTAAACCAATTACCAGAATAAGTCCCAGAATCTAGCCAATATATTTGTCATCCAATGCTCACTACTGGAGGAGAACAAGAGGTTTGTACCCATCCACTTGGCAAGGCTGAGTGAATAAGAAGTTTAATTTGTTTGGATTTCAGAGACGCTTTGGCAAATGTAGAGTGGGGATCACTTTGTCTTCTTTTCAGCATTACACGAAATCCATATTTTTAGCACTTGAGTTCAAAACTAATTTTTTCAGGAATTTCCTGGCTTTAAGCCTCTCAGTCTGAAAAATAATCAGCAAAACATTAAGAAAGCTGAGAGAACTTAACAGGGATGGGGACAGCTGTGAGCTGTTGCTGATGTCCCATGTTGATCGCTGGTTTTATCCTCAATGTCAGAAAGAAATTCAGATAGAAGAGAGCAAACACAAGGCAGCCTCCAAACAAAATACATAAATGCAAATCAGCGTATAATAGTAGCAGTGACCCAGGGGCAAGCGCTTGCTAGAGACTAGAGGCTTTCAGAATCTCAGATGAGATTTAAAATCAAAGTTCTGAGCTCTTCTTGTCAATAATGGATTAATGAAATGAACAGACGCACTGTGTATATTATGGGAAGATGTCACAAACCTAAGTACTGAAATCCTGGCTGCATTTTTGTGTGCAGCACGGTATATTGAGTTGCTCTGAGAACTGAGCTTTTGTTTTTATCAAAACATGCCCCCACACTGAGAAATGCCCCTGTATTTATACACAGATGAAATTAGAGTTACAGCAATATGTATATTATATAAACAGACTCTGGTACCTCTTGCGGTCAGAAGTGATTTAGAAATGCAGATTACTGTTATTATTAATAACTATGATCATGACCAGCTGGGGTTTATAACCCAGGACACACTAGTCCTGGCAGTCTATTACTAATTTATGTGTCCTGATCATTATCTTATAAAACAGACAACCAAAGTGCTATACTGCGTGTAGGAAATCATCCCCTCTGCGCTGCTAAGTGAACTAAACGCATAGGTACCATTAGTCCTCCATTATGTACTCTTCCAAGTACAATTAAGTGCAGACAGGGTCTAAAACTGGGGCCTGTTGTTTTTCCCAAGTGTGTGATGTAGGTGGCGTTGGCTTATTATGCCCATTTCGGTTCTTGGGTTTTTTTTAAAAAAAAATGCTAAATGGTCTCATTAAAACCTCATAGAGAAAATTTATTCATCCTACTGAAATATTTTTGGGCTCTTCCAAAACCAGTAATCAGAGTCTGAAGACAGTCATCTGCTTTGCTAATGGACCACAGTTACATGTGTAATTGATTAATTAAGGAAAGAAAATCACTGCTGAGACTAAGGGAGGAATCCACAACTTCAGCAGGCATTGAAGTGAAATAGCAGCTCCTCCTGGGCAAAGCAGACGAGTTTGTTTCAGGTATTTTTAGCCTCTTTCTACTGCTCCACCTTTTCTATACAGGTTCTTAATTGGTATCCCAGTATTTGCTGTGTGGGTAATAAATAGGGAAAACAAGAAACACTCCAACCCTCCTTTTCCAGCTGGCAGAAGAAGCACAGTTTGATTGAGTTTTAGCATGTGTGTGTTTTTTTTCCATGTAGTTGTTCATCTTCTTTGTGAGTGTGAGCAATTGTGTACGTGTAAAGAGGCAACAGAGGGAACTCAAGCAAGCAGGCTCTTTGGCAAGCTTTGGGTGAGCATGGTGATGTCTGCTGTTCTCTGCAAGCCGTGTTGTCATGATTTACCTCCTGTGAAGGTTGTGCCTCCTGCCTCACTGCTTGCTTTACCAGTTTGGAGCTTCACCGGTGCCTTGTATCAAAGCTGTTTCACAGGGCCCTGGCTGAGGAGAGATTCCACATGTAGGAAGAGCCAAACATAAATATCTCGGCAGATATTTTGAACGGGGGAAGTGGTACAAAGTAGAGTCATCTCTGGTGAGCCCATGGTGAGTGTATTGCTAGGCAGATGAATTGTGGTCCACAGGAGGTCTTTCAAGGCATAAGACTACTTCAAGAGCGGAAAGAAGTGGGACACTGAGGGATGCTGCCTGCAGATGGCACAGCGAGTGCTGGGGTCTTGCTGCCTCCACATAACATCTGACCTGAGAGACTCCTTGCACTTAGAAAGAACTTTCAGGTGTTTTCAGTGATATGGGCCCTCACGGCCCATAAGAGAAAAGGCAATATAGGCTTAAATGTTTCCCATCACCAAATCTATTGCTTTTCTGTGGCTCTCAGACACATCCCATTCTGGGTGTGTTACCTCGATCTTGCACAAAGCTCCAGGCAGATCCAAAGATCAGCAGGTTACACAGAGCCACAGAGTGCTGAAAATTGATCAAGAGCCCTCAACCCATCTTTAGATAAACATCTTGAGCCCTCTAATAGCCAAGCCATTGGCAGTTCAGCCAGGCAGCCCAACCAAAGCCAATTTTAATAGTTAGAGACTGAGCTGTTCAGCTTGCTCTCTTCATCTGCCCATTAGTCACCTTCCATTAGGCATTGCCACTCCATTTGTGCAATGGTCAATGAACTTCTGGAGAACAGATGGCTCTTACAAATACCACAGACAAATTTTCTTCAGGCCAGAAACAGGCAGTTTTAGTTATTTTATGTTCTTGTGGATACGTAGACTGCAGTTACAGTTTTGTAGTCCTCTCCCCGTGTACTCTGGCATAGGGCCTTTCATAGCCAGCCCACCACACATCCTCTGGGAAGTTATTTCTGCTGTAGAAATGAACTGTTTGTGTTAGTGATGAGTTATCTCAGTTGGTCATGACGAGTCAAGACAGTAACTGAGGTACTGAATGGTTTCCACACAAATCGTCTCGTTAGATGATGACTTTCAAGCATTAGAAATTGTAGGCAAGCAGCTACAAAACAGCATCCCTAGGTTACCTTCAGATTTTGTAACACGTAAATTTAGCTTTTAGGCAGACAAAATTAAATCTATGGAAGTTGTCTGGGTTTTATGGCAGCTGTGAGCAATTGCTATCCTGAAAACTTTAAAAGCGTCATTTGTGTACATTTAATCCTCAGAGCTTTTGTGATTTTTTTTGAGACCAATTGAGCCTTCTCTTCTCAGCTTCCTTGAACTTTTGCTCGTGCATGGCAAATATCTGAAGTCAGGTGCATTTTCTTAACTGCACCTGAAGGTATTTCCCCTAACTACTAGGAACTTCTGTAATAACCAGCTTTTTGGAGGTCATTTAGGTCTGCATTGCTATCCAGTGCCGCATAAAGATTTGACAAAGCACTACTCACCTGGGCTGAATTTTAAGCATGACATTAAGTGTGTTTAGCTCTGCTTGGTATCAGTGGGGCTTACAATGGGTTTTAAACATTTCACTGCATAGGGATGGATTCAAGCAGGTGCTTATTGTTAAGTATGCACATAAGCACCTGACTGATGCAGGACCTAAGAGAGATAAATGGGGAGAGTTACAGAGCAGCTGGTATCTTTGCCTTCCTATCAGCGCAATTTCCATTCAATGAGCAGGTGAAAAGGGAAAGGAATCAGAAAAGAGGAAAAAATATATTAAATTAAAGAAGGAAGGGAGACAAATAGGTGTTGGTTGGGTCATGGGCATGGTTGGAGTGACATGTTGAGTCCTTTTGACAGATCTCCTTGTATGGATGTGTCCTTTCTTTCTGAGGGGCAGTCTATCTTATGGTTGTGAATGATGGCCTAATAGAAGGATCATCAGGATAAGTGCAATCTTATTCATAGTCCATAAACTAGCAGAGGAGAAGCTCCTGGTCTTCTGATTTATGTCAGCTTTGAGACCAAGCCAGAAAACCTGTTATTATGGAGCAACTTTGTATGCATGCGCACGCACGTGTGTGTCTGTGTATGCAAAACCCGTCATTGTCAGACAAAATAATGGTGTTTTATTGGAAAGAAATTAAACTTCCCCTGTCTTTTTGGGTTTTGATTCATCTTGGAGAGGCAAAACTGAGGGGCCTGCTGCCACCTCAGCTTCACTGGCTTATGATTGAAGCTTATTTTATTGTAGATTTTGTTTTCCTACACATTCACATGACAACATGTTTGAGAAGGGAGAGAGCAAGAGTGACATCCAGAATTCCTGTGTTTTCTTAAGGATTATGTAGTTTGAGAGAGATCAAACAACAGACAAACAATTTTACTTCCACCCTGGATTTCCATTTTACCTATAAAATGAGAAAAGTGATACTTCTATACCTCTTCAAGAGGCCCCATAGAATCACAGAATAGTTTCGGTTGGAAGGTACCATCCAAGACCATCTAGTCCAAACCCCCTGCCATGGGCAGGGACATCTTTCACTAGATCACATTGCTAAAATCCCCATCCAACCCAACTTTGAACACACTTCCAATGATGGAAGTGTGTTCACATCCACATCCACAGCTTCTCTGAGCAACCTGTTCCCGTGTTGCACATATGTGCAATTTTGAGGTTTTTCTGTGACTCCAGGATTGTAATGGTAGCTCTGTATTGAATTTTCGCTTCTCCCTTCTCTGGATGGGAGTTTATTTCACACACATATACACCATTCAGTTCATGCTCTTATCTGTTGGAAATATTTAGCCCTCTCGTGATACCCAACCCAATTCAAAGAAATCAATTCATTCAGGCTTGGGAAGACAATGACACTGCAGAAGGAAAATAAACGAGTAGTGGATGTTTAGTCTAATGGATGATGAAAAGCTAAAGTGTTTTAAACACTAATTTATTACCACTGAGCCTAGTAATGGGATTTAGGGGCAGGAAGGACTGAAGATCCTGAGTTAGTTCATTTTCTTGCTGACACCTCCATTTTTCTGGTTGAAGGCCCAAGGTTCGCATCAGTCGGTTAAAGTGGACAGTGTCTGTAAGGCACAGCAGACAGGCTGTAGGATGGCTACTTAAAAACAGCAGCCTGTAGAGACCCATGTTCTGCCACTATCCAAAGACAGAATAAAGGTGGCAGGAAAGTGCTTAGGACTGAAGACTAAATCAAGAGAAAACCGAATGGAGGTTAAGAAAACAATGAAGTGATAGCAGTGAGCACGATGGGCAGGGACATCTGCAGAGCCGCCTCTGCAGTCCCGATTTGCAGAGGTTAATCATGGCAAACTTTTACTTCATCCTCACGCAGTTAAGATCTGCCAGGACAGACATAGTCTGTGGTTTCCTTGGAGTTGTTCCAGCCTTCAGAGACCATCCTGGTAGCATCTCACATGTGTTTGATACAGTGTGGGAACGCCTGAGTCTCAGGGAAAAGAGAGCATGAATCCCAGGCTAAATTTGAAAGAGAAGCACTTTGCTAGCACAGATATAGGTGCTGTAGCTTCCCCTGGTAAGCTGCCCCTTCAGGAGCACGTCTCCTTTCAGACCCTCTGCAGAGGTAAATGCAGAGGCTTTCTGGCATTACTCTGTCTTCCGTAGAAGGTTTCAAAAGTGCAGATGAGCACTGAACCATTTTACAGCCCTGACTGTCTCAGCACATTGACAAAGATTAGTGATGCTTTTCTGGCCTTGCTATAGCTTGAGAACAGTCTCCTTTGTGGCCGTGACACTGTTCAGTAGATCTCAGGGAGACATCCACCCAAACTCGAGCTCCACACGGGGATTTGGCAGAAGCAGCAGGGACGCCTATGACTGAAAGCTGAAGACTCCTGTTGTCCGACTGTTTATCTGCTGCCTAAGAAATGACACAGTTTCAAAGTGTTTGTATGTTGATGGTAACCATCAAAAGCAGAGACTACATGAAACATTCAACTTTGTAATTACTTACTGCAGTAAAATGCAGTTAAAGTGCCAAATTCCCCTCTAAGCACCTCCTCCTTCATTGTGCCTTCCTCCCCATCCTGCAAAGCATGACAAATTAAGAGCTGGAAGGGTGAGATCATAATAACGTCCCAGTGGAGAAAACCCTAAAGCAGCCAGTCACATTAACGTAGCTACCTGGGCTCAAGCATGGGATGCTGCCTGCTGCAAATACAATTTTCTTATACTTACCTGACACATGCAAAATGAAGTGCTAGACAACATGCTTAGCTTCACTAAATGGATTTCATTGAATAATATCAACTTTTGCCCCCCTTTCATTCCATTATGTCCCTCCCAAAGTCACTATATATAAGGATGGATTATTATTTTGCAAGTAGGAACCAGAGAAAAATCTTTTGGAAGATGTTGTCTTTCCCCAATTTATTTAACCGAGTTTTGCTTTTGTATAGAGGGCTTTGGGCTAGGAACTGTCAGTGGGTGCACACACAGGGGAACACTTTTGTGTGTTCCTCTCTCCCGTGAAACGTGCAGGAGTCATTACCAAGAGGCACACAAGGAGAGCCGGTCCCACTGAGGGGTACCACAGGGTGGCTTCCTTCTGGGCTCACTGCTGCTCCGTCGAGGTTCTTCTGCCCAAAAACCAATTCTCAGACATGGCTTAGAAGTAAAACACTCACAAGTCAGGAAATGCCTTATTAAGTTTCACTTGTCAGCTTTAAGTCTGATGCTGGTGTTGCTGCCTTAAAGCGCGCTCCTCCCTCTTTCCATTGCTTTAATTGTTTTACAGTCGACAGATCTGAAACAGCAGTCAGACCGTCAGGGACCATAATCACTGTTGCTACCCCAAAATCAATGAAACTTTGCTGGTTCACCCCACTGGAGCTTTGGGTCACCTCTTCCGTTTGTCCCAATCTAGCCAAGTCTCTGGGTTTCCATATCCATCATGAACTGGCAGAGCGTGGCGGATGTCTGATGTCTGAAGTGCAGTGCATCCAGTGCATTGCAAACCGAGCCCCCGGAGAGGTACGTTGGTCTGACAAACATAATATTTGGTATCTGCTAACAAAGAGACTCACTAGAACAGACTGGCCACTTAGGCAGGCAAAATATAAGAGATTGTGTTCAATGTACTGTATACAGGAGTGCCTTTTTCAGCATATATCCTATTAAATTAACTGGAAATGAGTGTTCATCAGTCTCTAAGGGAAGGAGCCTGGAGCCTTTTCTTTTCTCTTCACATCAGACATTCATCAGGCCTTTGATCTTACTGCTCGTGACTACATTGGCTTACAGAAAAGGTCAGAAAACAGCACTGCAAACACAAGTTGGATTTCCAAGGGCCAAATCCTTTAGTCCTTAGGTGGGAATTTTTTCAATAAAATAATGGTCAAATTCAGCAGGTCAATCTTATTCTTTTTATTCAGTCAGTGCTGTTGAGGTCGTGCGGAGACTTCAAATTCACCATTGCTTCTCTCTAAAAGCAGGATGAATTCAGAATCAGCGTAAAGTTGTCTTTTGCATGCTTAAAACCTTTAGCTCTTTCTTCTTAATCGAGGCATCCTCTTCAAGAAAATTCACACTGGTGACTGTCAGATATTCTTCCAGTTTTTGGCAAAAAGCTAAGGATTTGCTTTATGGAAAACGACTGGCCTCAGAAATCCTTTCGAATGCTTCTTGTTACTTTTGGTGGACAATGGATATCTCCTCTGCTTTGGTGACAAGAACATAGATACATCTGGAGCCATTTGCTGTGACTCCATTTGCTTGTAAACATGGAGACAAAGTTCAGGTTTGGCTTTGTTAAAGTGTCTCATTTTAGTGCCTTTTGTTATATGATGCTGTACTATACATAACAGTACTTGGAACAGACCAGATGGTTTTTGTCATAAAATTCTGCTCTGAGGTAGGTGAATCTGAGGCAGGTGAATCTCACCTATGCTCTTCGTTGTTGAATTCGGTGGCAGAGAACTTCTGCAGAAAGCAGCCCAGCCCTCCTACTTTCTTTCTCCAATTTGTATTTCTAAAATAGATTAAAAGTAAACTCCTGAACCCAGGCTCTGGGGAGAAGTTTAACGCATTACTTGCAATCTGCATGTCCCCAGTTTGGGGAGGGAGAGTCATCACGCAGGCTCCCTGGCAGATGACACCTCCTGCAGTTATGCCACCATAAAGGGGCCCTTTTTGTGCCTTGTGAAGCTTTTCCAAGTGATAAATGGTGCTTTGCTGTCTCTCCGTATCCATCAAAACTTGTTAATGAATTTGATCGCACTCTGAAAGTGTACTCTTGCCATAGGAGTGAATTAACACCGAGGGGAAAAGTCAGTTTTCTACTAATTCACGTCATTTTTTTTCCAGTTGTCACATTATCTCCTCAGCTTTAAAATCCCTAATGCTCTGGGTATAAGCTACTGATTAATGACACAAACATTCACAATTCATTGATGCACTTGTATAAAGCCTGAAAAACGCAAGGAAAATCAGACCATCTACAGAGCTTCACTACTCTGCCCTTGAGTCTCTGCGCTAACCTGCACCAGCAGATGTACTTTGTGGGATGTCACGGGTAAGTTAACAAGTCTGAGAGATTTCAAGTGAAAGTTTGTCACAAAGCTGAAGGAAAAACTCTCCTTTGTTCAAAGTGAGGACAATCTAGCCCAGTTTCCTTTAGCAAATACAATCCTCGTGATACAGCGCAGGGAAGGTTGGCTGAAGGTTTGCTCTGAAGACCCACAGAGCCTTCAGAGCAACCCTGAAATACTTCCAGAGCAAATCCTCTGGCAAATGTATATTTGCATTAACTTTTGCAATGTTTTTTTCTTCTCACTAACTTCTTGCCTGCAGAAATCTGTCTAAATCTTTGCAGAAAGCAAATCTGAGGGAATGCAAGCACCGAAACAAACACTTCTTCCAAGGGAAGAGAGCAGCATTTCCCAGACTTCAGCCAGAAGCAACGTGTAAAAGCATAAAGTCCAGGTTTTTGCCTGCCTCCTCCATAGTTAATACTCAGAACAACACCCAGACTATGAGCCACTGCAGGCCACCCTATTGGTGGGCTATGCTGCTTTTATCAGAAAAGAAAACCGAAAGGCAGTGGTGCTTGGTCCCCTTATCAGATGCCTCATCGTTAAACAGCCCTGTCTTGCTTAACTGCTCCAAATTATACTTCTGTCCTGTCACTCTGACTAATGGGCACTGCGGCCATTATTTTCATTTTAAACTAGATCCAAACTCAAGTCTCCATGGAAGAATAAATGAATTAATTTATTTTATTGCAGTACTCAGTCCTCAATAAAATGTCAGAGGTAAAGTGGCATTTTTATTTTTTTTTAATGTTCTCGGGTAGGAATATTCTGGGCATGTGCTGTACACATGCTTCCTGGGGAAATTAATTATTGTTATTTTATTATTATTACCGTTTAACACTTGTATGGTGTTTTACATCTTCAAAGCACTTTGCAAACATTTAGCTAATTAATTAAAGTGCATTTCATGCAAACTGTTCCATTTCCATCTGGATTTACAATCAGCCCTCCTTTATGGTGAAATTATGTCACACATAAACTAAAGCAAAATAAAAAGCCGGTTGTAGCTGGGAGCAGTAGCTTGCGTGGAGCAGTGGGAGGTAGGAAGTAATGATGCCTCTACATCTGTCGCCCTCGGCTGGGGTCCTGGCGGCTGCTGTACCGCTCGCTGCTCCGGACAGCCCTTAACACCGAGAGACCCGCCGCTCGCAGTGAGATGCACACCCAGCGCAAGATTTAGAGACAACCCGGTGGCCTCATTTCAGAGGAGAGTTTTGGAAGTGTTGACGGCCGCCTGTTGTTAACAGCATTCCTCCATCCTGTTTTCATCATGGGATTGACAACAGTTATTTCAGCCTTACCTCAAGTCGGAGTGATGGCAATGACATCCTCTAAACATCTCTGTCCTGGAGATGAAGATAACATTCGTCGCAAAGACTTTTTTTACCCCTGTTGGAGTTCAATGAGGCTTGAAAGACACTGAGTGCGAGTGACTAAATGGGAACATTGCTTTTGACAATGTGGCATTGGGGAACCTGTGGCTTGTTGGTCAGCCTTCTCCAGCGCCACGTGACAGGTCTGGCTCTGCCTGCCAGCCCGTCTGTCTCCCACATCAAGCCATTAAAGGCAGAAATGTGCTCAGCCATTTGAATGAGTGGAGGAGACCCAATCCTCGCTGCCCTTGGAAATGCCTTTGCTGGTTCACAAAGGATCAGTCCTGAAGAGGCTTTGCCAATGACTTTGATATTCTCTACAGCATTTACTAAACAACCAGCATAATCCCCAGAAGTACCAAATACAATTCAGTAGATGCAAACGAGGTCCTAAAATTGAGGAGCTCCCTCTACCTCAAATAAATGGGGCCAGAGCCACCACTCAACAGCCTAGACTAAGGACATCTTGGTTTAACTGGCATCTTGCTTCAGCACCAGCTGCTAGAAACTAAACATGTATAATAGATATATTACATATACACACAATGTGTTACATGTGGAAAATAAGAGGTCTGGACAACCATCATGTCAAGAACTGCAGAGAATTGATGTGAGAATGAAAAGACAGCAGGAAAAAATCCATAGATGGCAGAACTCAGGAATTTTAAAATATTTTAAGACCAAAAGAAAGTTTAACAATCCAGATGACTACTAGATTTGTGCATGTGCTTGGTTTTGGAGAAAATATTAGAAAGAACAAGTGTCAACATGCCAAAAAAAAAAAATCAATTTGAACACAAGATGCAAACTTTTAAACAGGAAGAATAATTAAGCAGCGGAATAATTTAGTGTCACAGATGTTTCATCTTCCAGAGCCTTTAAAACAAGACTGGATGCTGTATCAGAAGTTTTGTGTTAGCCAAATGGCAGTTTGCACCTTCAGTTCAGCTTAACTGGGTGAAGCTGAGAGACATCTGACACCAGAAGTTTGACAAGAACACATGACTTCTTTTGTCCTTGAACTCTGTGAATAGCGTAGTGTGGGACACCTTTAATGTAGAAACGGATGTAAAACCAGTGCTGGTGGGAGGGTTGCTCAGCTGGCAGAATGACAGAGCAGTGTCCGGGGCTTTGCCAGGCTCGTGCTGCATCGAGGGGCTCCAGCTCCTGTGGGCAGGGGTTAAACTTGCAGTGGTGAGCACTTCTAGGGAAACAGCGGCGTTGGGAAGGGATGATCTGGACCAGTTGAGGAAAAGGAGAAAAGGAACATAGCTTGAACCAGGGACCTTGTAAAGATAACCCAGAGGAAGAAGAAAAGACTTCACCAAAGAGGAAACCAAAACCTTTTGGTCTTTTTTGTCAGAAACATTTTTTTAGTAGTGAGATGCTGATTTTCCTGCAAAGACATTTTAATTGCGTTTCCTATTCTGTGTTAAGCTGAAATTTTGGCAGTCAGTGGCCAGTATTTTCCAGCTGAAAATTAAAATATTCTCTTTTGGGACTCCAATTATTTTTTAGAAACATGCCCAGACTTTGAAGGAAAACATAGATATGTCTTCAACATTTTTCCCTCCAGTGAAAAACAAATGTTCTCTTTAAAAAGCAGGTTTTAATGAAAAACCCTGATTGCTGTAAGAATCTGTACAGTCACAGTAACCTAAGAAGCATGGTAAATTGTGTCTATAATACTTTAAAGCTATCCTGCTTCTCTCCTTGTGTCACTGCTATTGGGCTATGTGGTCATACCCAGTAAAATTGTGGCTGGTAGTAATTTAACTATAGCCCCAAGTCCATGAAGATCCTGACCTTTCACTTAAGCGAGAGCAGAAACCATTTCTGACCCCTGGTGCAGTCAAGGTACCTGTACTTTCCTTTACAACCTGTTAAACATGTACAAGATCTCAGAGGAGAGAACTAGGGTGAACTTGATCTCAAAACAACCAGAAGCTCATGGCTGTGTTTGCTTTTTGAATTCTAACACAGAAATTGTAATCTTAAATTCTAATGCACATTTTCCTTGAAGAGAAGAGAGATCAGGTGAAAGTTAGCTATGAACAGGCAATTTCTGCATCATGGCTGCATTCTAAAGGGAAGCCTCCCCCGCCTTCTAATGATGCCCTTTGGCTCTTTAGTTTTTATCTATGTTGGTTTTCCACTTTGATGATCATTTCTAAATTGTTGCTTATTATTGTAATATCTGTTCTTTGCAGAATGCTTCAAGCAAGATGTTTTAAAATACAATGTGTAGATACTGGTGTAACTACTACTGATAATCTCCACCATGCCTGCAAGAACTTTCCCAGGCTGGGAAGCGAGGGAATCCCAATGCTCCTGCAAAAGAAGGAATTCAGAGTTGTTCTCTGAATATTTTTGACTGCAGGAAAGTCTATGACCGAAATTTTATGTCTGCATAGGACAAAGCAGAACTCCTCACACTGACACCTGTAACTGGCTCCAAGGACCACGCAGAACCACAGCCTTGGGTTCTGGAGAACCACAGCATTTCCAAGGTGGGTGGCAGCCCTAGAAATTAGAGACCATCTATAGAGCTCTGCAGTTTTGCTGGGTTTTCCGTGCAACGCATGGGGTGCAAGAGCAATTTATTTTCTGTTCATTCCCTCTTCAACCCTACTGACAACTGAGCATCTAATCCTGGTAGGCGGACATCTCAGTGACACCAAACCACCATGCACTGACTATTGCCCTCAAGATCATTTACGTGTGCAAACCATGGCCCAGACTGGGTTTCCTTTCCCCCAAGGAGGGAAGGGCTCCCCCTCCTACCAGAACAGCCGGCAGGATTAGTCATGAAAGAAATTGTTCAGCAATATAATTCATACTTGGCTGCTGGGTGCTGGGGTTTCAAAATCTGGCCCCCAGTGGATTCCTTTCCTAAGCACAGGAGGGAAAGCTATGCATGGATTATCTCTTGGCAAACACTGGCTTTAGCAAGAGAAATCAAAGGGGAAGATATTTTAGAAATTATTTTCTTTTCCCCTCTGTGCCTGGCTGCTTTCTTGCTCTCCTGAGACTCAATTTCTTTAGCTGAGCTTCAATTTTCAGCTCTGCGCCACCTCTCTGAACTAAAGATTGAATTTAGTGTGATAGAATCACTGAAGAGAGATTGACCCATCAAGTTCAGATCTTGCTCCACGTTCATGCTTCATCCTGCTTGTGTGTTTTGGGGTAGCTTGATAGTTGAAATGCCTGGCAAATTTTCAGATTGTCAAAGCGCAGTCTGAGAGACTTCTTTCTCCTTCCCCCTCCTTTTACTTCTTCTGAAGTCAGAGTCCAGCTAAGGTGTTCCTTATGTATGCTGTCCCATTGAGTAAATGATCCTAACAAAGAGGCCTTTTTTTCCCAACAACATCGTATCTTCCCAAACTGTTGGTATCAGCCTGCTTCCCTGGGAGGGGCAACTCTGCAGCCTCGAGGTCGCAGCAGGTTTGGAGGGACAGCTCTAGGTAGAGACAGAAGTATCGACGTGATCTTCTACTTTGTCCCTGTCCCCATCCCCTTGCTTCACCGGCTTTTTGTTTTTTTTCTGAATGCCAGTCCGAACAGTACACATATCTTGCTCACATTTGGCCACTCTCTAAACTGATGGGGGAGGCAGTAGATGAAGATTTCAGTGTCCCACACTCTGCTTTTATGTAATGAACAGAGGTCGCATGGGAACGGTCTTCAGTGACTGATGCCGTGGCTGGCTGGGATCAGCTTTACAGATGTACCTATCAAGGCATCCTTTGAAAAAGGGACTTTGCAAATCATTCCATCATCACCATCTCGATAGCGCTCACACATCCTGACCGCAGGGCAGCAGCGCGGCCGCTCAGGCTATGCAGGATGTCTTTATTCAAGGGGTTATTTTCATTTCTTTAGGCTGCCAATAGCCTGTAATATTTCAACAGCCAAAGAACTATTTGTTCTCGGGCACCATTTTCTGAATAGGGAATTTGTCAAGTACATTTGCATGGTTTAATTTCAGTGACTTTGTGTTTGTTTGTTTAAGCCCTGATCCCCTCCAGCTTTTGAAAAGTCACTTTTTTCCCCGCATTTGGTAAAGGCTGATTTCTTCCATCCCTCAAAAAAAACCTGATGAAGCTTAAAATGAACCTTCCTTTTCAGTCCAAAACAAACAAACAAAGTTCGTGTCCTTCCATGCTCAGATGCCTACCGCGTTCTTGGAAGCGGTCCTGCTGGTTAGCTTGCGCTCAGACTGGCTGCCTTTCTTCCTCCAGCACACGGTGAGCGCAAACACAATATTTTCAGGGTTGGCACAAACAGGCTTCCTGGCAGGACTTCTTGATGCCAGATGAGGGGAAAAAAAAAAAATAAAAAAAAATAAACACACATGAATTTAGAAAACCTCTTTCCGGCCATTTTGTGTCTGGTGTTTGGATTATCCTGGGTTTAAGAGTCTGGATTGCAGCTTTTCCCGTTGCTGGGATGCTAATAATAGCTCTGTTATATGTTGATTCTCTGGTGTCTAATAAGGAATGCGGGTTCAGTCCTAGTATCAGCCTGAACATAAATACAGATGCTTTTCTACTTGCTGGCCTATTTCCTTCTGGGAACTTAATATCTTTCAGCGTATTCACATGTCTGGTTCAAATCAGCCAGCAGACACCAGGATTTTTAGGGAGCCATAGGCAAAGAGACAGACAGTCGCATACATAGTGTGGATCCCATAAACCTCACTTTCTCAGGTACGCTGGCTCGAAGCCATTTTCCTTTGTCTGGCTGCAGGTTCACCCAGGCCTGCAAGAGTTCTGTGAATCAAGACTTGGCCATCGCTGTTACATTTGATGACATCTTCTGCCCTTTTACCTGTAAACTACAATAACGCATCAGTCTTTGCCCTTTTCCACCACAGCTGTGGGGAGGAAGGGCTGTGGTTAAACCACCTCGCTTCTGCCCATGTGAAACCAGATCTTCCAACGCATCATCGTCTTAAAAAGAAAAGTGCGAGAGTGTCTGGGTTTCTCTCCCTTTGGTCTGTGTTTCTAATTCATTCTTAAAACAGCAGCGAATCCCACCCTCCTCAGCCCCCGGGCCCCAGAGGAGCAGAACGCTGTTAATTAATTCTAATGAACATCAGACAGGCAGCTCCTCTCTCTCTGCACTGGGACAGGGGTTACTTTTATCTCCATCATTTTCCTTCCTTGATCCGATTTCCCCCCAGCTAAATTAAATCTCCGTCCTCTGTTTCAATTGATTTTTCCTTTCTTGCTCTCTTTTTAACTGAAATAAGTTTACATAAATGTAAAAGTAACAAGACAAGGTCTCGGAACAGACACATCAGCTGTCTAATGTGGCCCAGGCTGTTGTAAATCAATAGTAGTGTAGTTTAATTTGTATTTTCATAACTCATTCTGTTCCCCCTCCCCTCTTCCCCCCTAACCCTGAAAGCAGAGTTTTATTTTAATGTCACCAGGTCCTGGGAGACTTGGACGGAGCTGCCTGGCCCGTTGGACCATTCATTTGATGTAAGAGCTATGAAAGACTCAGATTTATGTCACAGAAGCAATATTTCTTGCATTAGCTATTTATGGATATACACATCTTTGCATTTCTCAACAGTAAATAAAATAAATAACAGGCAGCGAAGGCCTGGCAGCATGACAGGGACCTTTATAGGATACAGAACAAGGAAAAAATTAAAAGTGGAGAGAGTAAATAAGCCTGTGGACAGGGCTTCTGACATTTGCCTGGGTAATTGCTGCACTCTGTGCTTTACAGTTGTCACTATATCTGTGTGGGGTCAAAGGGAGCAGACGTCCTCCAGAGCGAATGAGGTTCTTGCTATAATGCAACACACGGGAATCTGTCACAGGCAACAACCTGGGGATCAGATGGGAAATAGATAGAGGACTAACAGCACCTTTGGTTATGAAAGCTATTAGTTATGTTCACCTAATAAACTTGGAAGGACTTGGCCTCGTGTAAGCAAACGTGATGGCTGTCAACAGCCAACTGACTTAACTATTTGAAAAAAAGCTTTGGGGTTTATGGGTGATGAAGGGCAATATTTGTATCCATGTGGATGAAGAGGTAATTCGACCAGCTTTTTGGATTGCGGGCAAAATCCAAAAGTATTTACACTGTCTGTGGTGTAAAACTCCGAGATGACCCAGGAAAACCCCACTGACTTGTGAGACTTCTTGAAGAAGGACACAGCAAAACCACTCCGTTCTACGATTTGGCCCTATCTGCATACAGCGCCAGTGGGGCGTGGGAAACTGTGATGGAGGGCAACAATTTGTGTTAGTTTGCCCTAGGTGATCTGATTGCTCCTGGCTTTCTGATTGGCCTTGAGCTCCTAGATTTACTAGGATAATAAGGTTCCCATCAAAGAGCAAGTTTCAGCATGTGCTTAACTGTCACCACATTCAGCTTAACTCCATAAGTTACCGCAACTCAAGTATGCATTGTACTGCCTTGTTGAATTTAGGCCTAAAGCCAGAACAAATGTGTACACACAAACACATATGTATGCCTGCATATATACATATATACCCACATATAAAAAGCATATAATGTTTGCTGTCACCATAGCAACAGGATGTCTGTGTGTTGCTGATGCCTTGGTAACGGCGGCGGTGTATGTCTGCACATATGTGTGTACTGAGTTGCCATGGGATTGGGTGTGGCATTTACTTAAATAGAATAAGTTAAAAAAAGCTTAGGCGTAAGAAAACCTAACAAGACATATATCTGCCAACTCGTTATTCCTTTTACACATCTCCTTACAACCTCTGCATACAGATCTGCTCTTTGTTATAGCTAGGGGAAACTGAAAAGTCTTCGGAGAATCCTTTTTTTCCTGTGCTTGTCCCCAAAGCCCCACGTGTACTAGACAAAGGATGGATAAAATTTAGAGGAAAATAACAGCATTACAACACAATGACATGTGGACAGGAATGAAAACTGTTTTCTTTGATGAATCCTTTTCCTTTAAAGAATGAGTGCAACACAGCCCTAGTAATAATGCACAAGGGAGAAGGAAAGCAGTGGGAAGTCAAATATATCTACCTTGGTAAAATCACGGTCTAGTCATCCAAATGGTAAGAAATACCTGTTACTCCACAGCAACCATTAACAATCAGAGATAGTCCCGAATCCCTGATTTTCTAACACAATAGTTAACAACACAAAACAGTGATGCAAGCATTGATACCTAAACTATTGCAATAAGATTAATAAGTTTTTCCAGTGCCATCTGAACAGAACTAAGTCTGACTGCTCACATTCATTCAAGGGAGTCGTTGTTACATTGGTCCTTTTCTTCAAGCCATCTCGAACCGTTAGATTTAGATGTAGCCATAAGTTGTCTTGAAACTAAGTAGTTCCCCAGATTTCAGGATGAAAATCCCAAATCCTAGACAACAAAGATTAAAACAACTGATTACCACAACAAATTTTAGTCGCCTGTCACAAGAATCTATCAGGGTCCCTACAGTTTTGCAAAACAAAAGCAAGGAGATGGGTAAAGACTTACTGTGCCTCCCCCACCTCCCCAGCCCTGATGATCCTGAATTTATATCTTCTGTGTGATCATTTTAAGTCGTACTGTATACAATTGCCCATTGATTGAATATCTATAAAAGCCTTCTTTGAATCAACCCCAAATTTTAGAAGAAAACACCATGACAAATAAAAAGGGTAGTGAAATGTACTGGACAGAGAAAGCAGCGAAGGAAGGACATTCCTGGTATGAGGTCATCCTAATGGGAGCAAAAGGCACTGATGTTAAAAAAAAAACCCCATTATAAGAAGCACTATAGGGGCACTGTCACTATTTGAGGATCATGAGAACACTGTTCATATCAAAAGAAATCAAAGCTATTACTTCCATCCTACGCAATCATGCCCATGAACTCAGGGATCCTTGAAATTCCCCTCCTGCATTATTCTTGTATTGATTTAACAAATCATTCTCACTGGTTTTATTAAACTGGAAGTGTAAATCCTGGCCTGACTGCCACTGTACCTCCATCAGTAGGAAATTATATTTAGCAGTGATGAAATTAATGCCTGAAAGGACACAATAAACAGCAAAGGAAGAGTAAGAAACAGAAAATATGAGGGAAGAAAAAAAGGAAAAGAAAAAAACAAACCCAAGGAGCAGAGTTGCATTAGGCTGTGTTTGATTGCAAATTGCAAATACAACTCTGATGGCAGCGCTCTGCATGTTGTTCTTCTAAGTATTCATGCAATCAAAAGGTGGGAAGTCTCCCTTCGGAACAGGGACAAACTCCTCCACAGGGCTGTATTCAGCCTTTGCCACATACGAAATGGATTTTTTTCCAGTTTCAGAAAGTTTGATTAATAGTGCCTGTCTCCACATCCCCGCTTGTACCAGCAACAGTGTTTTACAGGCGGACTCGTTTGCTGGCGAACTTGACTGAGAAGTGCTGTGGACTCCCTCCACGTGGGCGGGCGAATACCCAGTCCCCAATGCACCGTTTCATTTACCGTTCCAGTTCTTGTTAAATGTCAACTTTCCATAGAGAGCCATGTGTGATACCAGCTCCTGGAAAGCTTTTCTAGATGCTTATACCAGTAATGCACAAGGCTGGAGTCTACCCAAAGCCTGGTAACAAAGGGCTCTGTAAGGTCACCCACTGAGCCTCGCAAGACCTCATCTTCAACATTACTCAAAAGGAATCAAATTTTAAAAGCCATAAACAGTTTCATGAGCATTAGGAAATTCTTGTAAAGAACAGCTGATTTCTGCACACTTCTTCAGCACTTCTGGAAAAATTCTGTAGAAATCCACAGGAAAAAAAAAAATGTCTGTGAAAAAGTTTGGGGTGAGAAAGTTAATAGAAAATCTTATCTCTGGTGTGGAATTTTTTTTTTTCTCAGTGAACCTCAGTATAGCATTCTGTAGGACAGCTAAAAGGGGGGGCGGGGGGGGGGTGAGAAATCTATCAGAAAGTAACATTTTCTAATCTAGCTGACTACAGTTCTGCCCTGCAAAGAAATAAAGATTCTTTCATCCCATGAATCTAGCAACTGTGAAAAGCAGATAGGAAATAATTTGTCAATAGATTTGCAGATATCAAATGGATGCGAGAGGTTAGGGCAGGCACACACCTCTGCACAGAGCCGTAGTCTGTCTAACATTTTCTTTAGCAGCTCAGCGAAAGCAAATAGTTTTCCATGAACCTTTTCTGTGGAGGGCAATAAAGAAACAGGCCCTCAGCAGCTGCTGCCCTTAATTGCTTTTCAGGTGTTCTCAACACCAGCACCTCTTCCCTGTTGCACAGACCAGAAGCCAAAAGAAGATTTCAAGTAAGAGTCCAAGTAAAAAAAAAAACAATTCCGCTAGTTCAGAAGGCTGTTTTCATGTTGAGAACAGGGTGTACTTTTTCAAGGTTTGCATTTGTAAGTTATACCGAGGCAGCCCAATGGCCAAAATAAGACAGTGTGGGCACCTAATGCCTTTGGCGTCTCGCAACCCACTCTGGGATCATTAATCCAACAACCAAAGGAGTGCTGGGAGTTGGTTCAAGCAAAGCCCTGATATAAACTACTATACACCAAATCACAACAAACACTCCAGTGATTTCCTCTGCCGTGAAAAGAAAGTCTTAAACACCACTAAACACAACAGGCATTAGCTTGCCCCAGCAGTTAAGATTTTGTGAGTTTATTTATAGCCTATGAGCACTTATGGAAGATAAGGAACAACAATTTAAAACAAAGTCAGCAATTGTGCTGCCAGAGTTAGAAAGTTAGCCACTCTACCAATACAGCTTGCTTCTGACCCGAAAACCCCTGCCTTGTCCTGCTCTCCTCCCTGTCCATCCTCGTGGACTTCACAACCGCACACATCCAGCTGGGCTAAGGGGTCCAGGCTCAGTAAATGTGTATTACTGCTGGGGAATTTCAACCAAATCACAGAGAGTACAGAACTATTGAGAGGGTCCAGAAAATGATTGCTCTCTCCCAGAAACATTGTGGTAGAAATAACACTTTTTCTCCCATTTGGATCCAACTTTGCCTTCCAAAAACCTCAATATTTTAGGGTGAAAACTATTCTGTTTCTATAAAAGGGTCTATTCCATCAAAAAGCCCCGTTGAGAGAAAACAGACAACCTGCAGCGATACTCTTAGAAGAATATGAGTAGTGACACAGTGTTGTCAAAACCCCACGCTCCAGCCCCTACCTAAATGACCACCTTTCTGCACGCAGCAGCTCCGAACTCAGCTTTCTGTTCCTCAGTTTGCGTGTGAGAGAGAGCCGGGGGCGTAGGGAAACTGTAAACAGGGCTGCAACAGGAGGCACCAGCTGTCTTTAAGACAGCATGAAAGAAGAGTGCAGTCATTCTTGATTACAAATTGAGTAAGTGAATTACAGGCTCGCCAGAAACCCCCGGCCTGGTTTAAGTGATGGCCAGGTGGTGCTGTTTGCTGTGGAGGAGCTCTCCTTCTCTCTGTCCTCACCCCTAGGAGAATAGAAAGGAGTCCACTTCCCAGCAGCTGCTGTCCGTGAGCATTAAGCAGTGAAGAGTCAAGAGAGAGAGAAGTTAATCTTTGCACTCAAGAGGGATGCTGCTGTGGATTTAGAGCGTCGGCTTCTCTGGGTGGCTGTTTCCCCTCCTGCAGCAGAGGTTGGATGCGGTTTGTGAACCAAGCTGGGCTTGGCCGTGGACTCCTGTCAGTACACTGATTGGTTTTCTGAGGGGTGGCAGTGAAGATGACTCCAGGCTCGGCTGAAACCTGCTGGAGAGCTTCAAGAGGAGAGGAGCAGCAGGGAAGAGCTGGACAGCTTATACACCTGCTCATTAAGGTTCAGATAAATGCTATGCATATCTTTACTCCTGCTTTTCTAGGGATGCTCAAAGCTTTAAATAACACTAAGGATAGTAGCATTCAAGATTTTTTCCTATTTGTAGTATCTGTCTCTCCTATCTTGTATTGGCTCCAAATTGCCACCCTTGGTTGGCCCAGACCTGTGTTACACCAGGTTAGTCAGAGCAGCAGCAGAAAAAAGAGCAAGGAGCTGTGTTCCCCTTCTCTGGGGACCTGAGCAAAGCTGAATGCCTGCAGTCTGTGTGCTTTTGGCTTAGAAAGGGGACAGAGCAGCTGTACAAAGCAGATTGTGGAGGGCTCCCCGTTGCTGTTCAGAGAAGCTGTGGGATGAGAAGCGTGCCATGGGCTGCAGAGTAAGTAGAGAGGAGTCCACTGGTGGAAGAAGGGCTTTGAGATCTCATCCACGAGAATGGCAGAAAAGGATTGTCAGGGAAGGGCTGACCTGTAAGGTCACTTCAGTTTAAACAAGAGCAGTGGAGTGACTCTCCCAAAACCATCCTTTAGCAAACTGCAAGTGGAAAAACTCCCCAAAGTCTTGGCTTTCCAGAAAGGGGCAAGTTAAAAGCATGTTTTAAATTCCTGCAATGCAAGCCTGCTTTGAGCATGTGAAGCTCCAGGTTGCTGAGACAAGGCCTTG
The DNA here is from genome assembly GCF_000708025.1 of Charadrius vociferus. Classification (NCBI taxonomy): domain Eukaryota; kingdom Metazoa; phylum Chordata; class Aves; order Charadriiformes; family Charadriidae; genus Charadrius; species Charadrius vociferus. The sequence goes on along the minus strand of NW_009646608.1, from coordinate 5,751,579 downwards.
CTCACGTTACCTGCCGCACAGCACAGCAAGGTGCTATAGGCATGCTGTGCTCCACGAGTGTTGCAGAACCATAGCCCAGAAAAGAACGGAGAACGAGGATAGGTACTCTGCATGTGTAGACCCACCTCAGCGTGTGGGTTCGTGGGACAGGACAAAGATGAGGAAAGTGCTGGGAGAAGGGAGGACACCTGCAAGACAGCAGACTTGACTGCGTATTAAAGAAGGGATCGCAGGCCCTGAGGTACAAAGCACTATTGACTTCAATACGGACACGATCCATCCCATGCACACCTGGGCTCCTGTGCAATCCCTGATAAGTGGTGTCTCGCTCCGTGAATTACAGCAGAGGCAGGATGAGACATCACATCCTACTTATACTGAGATATAGCATGAAGGCTCAGCTGTGTGCTTTCACTCCAGAAGATATTTATACCACGTGCCAAGGCCTCCAGAGGTTTGTTCTTAACTTCAAACTAGCCTCTTCTACCAGTGGGAATAACCCTGGCTAGTTTCTCTTCTGTACACCTGATTTTTTCTTTTCTAGAAGTCTTCTCAGATTTGAATTGCCCTGGAGCTCAGCTATCTGGCAAGTTTAATCATGAGGTATTCCACACATGAGATGTTGAGCTTCTGGAGGAATAACCCTGAAAAGGGCAGCTGGGACCCAGATTCTGGTGATCAGGTTATTATCTGTGTGGCTGCTGACATTTAAGCAGCAGTGAGCAGCAGAGCACAAGGAAAGGAAATATAAGGTCTTAAATGAATCCAATTACTCATGCCATTAATTTAGATTTACTTGAGTAGTTAGAGCATGCTAAACAAACAACTATTGATTAGTTAGATCATGTTCATCTGAAATTTAACCATGAGTGGTCAGATATTTATCTTGCAGTCTAATTGTAAGGGTTTGCCAGTACGTTTCTGTGGTCTTTAAGAGGCGGTCACTAAGACTTTGGTCTTGGACTTGCAATTACTCCCAGGATCATTTTCTCCTGCAAGCCTTTTTCCCTGGGTAAGTGATAGTGCTGTAGTGATGACAAGTGGAGGTGACCCTTTTTTGCACATTGCAATTGAAGTAGAGACACGCACACACACACAAGACTGTATGTGGAATGAACCCTAAGGTTTGCCTCTAGCTCACTGTGAGCTGCTGCTCACAGAAGGAGACAACTTTGGTTTTTACTCTTGAGGGGAAAAAAGCAAAGTATTATTTGAAACCTGCATTGGTTACAGCAGCTGTAGCAGAGAGAGAGAATAGAGTCTTCATGGGCTTTGCAATGAAATCACGCTAAGAAAGAGCAGGTGGAGCAGAGACATGCATGCTGGAGCACCTGAAGAACAATAATTCATTTCACATTGACTACATCACATGTATTAGGTGGCGGGGAAAAAAAATTGGATGTTTTTATTTGGAAACAAGGAAGATTCCCCTTCTTCCCATTTCCTTTTGATAAAATCACGGTCTTCCCTGTAACTCAAACACATCTGGAGGCTGGCTCCTTTCTCTCTCCCCACATACCCAAAAAAATAGAAGCAACTTCATCCAACACTTCCCTGTGACACATTCTACCTCAGTCTTTCCCAATGTAAAATACAGCAAGGATTATATCCCCTCTGAATTGCTCTAAGTGCTCAATCTCTGACAAAGAAAAGAGTAAGAAATCATTTCTTCTGAGACTTAAAGTCTTAATCTGAACCCAGGTAAAATGATTATAAAGTAATGTGCTTCTTAACCACATTACTATCAGGCAACATTTCCTGTCCATTAATAAGTTTCTGAGATTGCTGCATGGATGAAAATGGAATTTTTAAAATAATTTATTATTTTCTCTAGTGGAAACAGAGTCAGGAAGTAGGTACATGTAAAACCAGAATATTCTCTAATATTCGGGGAGTCACCATAATCTTCTCCCTGGAAGGTACATCTTGATTTTTATCAGACTTTTGTGGATCTTTGGTTTTTTTTTCTCTCCATGAATTCTGCATTCAGTTCCAGTCAGTCTGGTTTCGGTATGCTATTTTTATGATGGAAACACTTTGACAATATTGAGATAAAGCCTAGTTCTCCCAACCGTGGAATATATGTGCAGAGAGAGCAGAATATTAAAATAAGCTCTGTATTGTGAATCACAGTAGTGCTCTGCCCATGGCTTATAGCAAAGTAACAAAGCCCAGCAAAACTGGACTGATTCTTTGCAGATTTTATTTGCTTCTTTCATTTGATGGTCTTCACTGTTTATCAACTCAGCTGTTTTCATCTTTGTCATTTTCCATGTCTCTGAGTGCCTGAGTCAGTCTTCTTCAAAGAATGCCCTTGTAAAAGAAATATTATCTTCTCCAATGCATTTTTTAAGAAATTAAAGTACTCTCAAGTTCCTACTTGGAAAAAAAAAATCAGATCTGGCAATTTTGGATATTTCAGTTGTGTCGGGTTGTATTTCAAGTAGGCAGCTCTATCTGAAGTCTTCTAATTAAAATGAACAGATATTATCAACTTATTAAATTAGCTTCCCATCTGGTAATTTCACTTTTTAAAATAAAATCTTTTCTGCTTAGAAAAAATCTGAAACCAACGTAACAAGTGCTAAACTGAGCTTGATACTTCCAATGC
>NW_009646608.1:5738440-5748889 GCF_000708025.1 Charadrius vociferus | reverse complement strand
ATGAGGACAATTTGATGGGGAAGGGGGTGACAATGGTCTTAAATGTTTTACTGACTCTAGGTCTGTTTGCATTTTAAGAGTTTTCCCTAAAACTCGCAGCACCCCCCTTCCATTGGCTTGCGAGTCCTACGTGACTCCTGCCCCTGTTCTAAACAGCATGAATAGATTTAAGATAGATGTATCTTATTGATGTATATCACATATGAATATTTGATATTCCAAAAAGGATGGAAAGTTCAGTTCAATAGTCAATTTATGCAAAGCCATTCTCACATCCCTTAATTCACTCTTGGTGTCTTCTAGCACTGCCAGCAGTGGCCAGTTGGTAGGTAAGGTGTGAGTTCGGGTTTTCAAGCCTGGTTCTCATCTTCATTGCCATGTGGTCCCCACCAGACAGGGATGGATGTCAGGAACGTAGCGTCCTTGCAAACTGTGACAGCATGAGCTGCCAGTGCTCAGCCCGTGCTCCTGCTTGCTCCTGCCAGGGCCAGCAGCAATAACACATGCTGCAGACAAATCCACGCAGTTCTCCTCTGCCTCATCCCAGGATGTGCCGAGAGCCACCTTGCTGCTGTCTTCAGCTGCCCAGGGACAGGCACCTGCCCTGGACTGCTGCTCCCCGGGGAGGACAGCAAGAGGAATTTCTTCTCAGCTCTTATTCCAGACTGCACTGACCTTTTTAACCAAAGGATTGTCTAATTTTGAAAAAAGAAATACAAAGAAACGAATTCCAAGTACACTCTGATGCAGTGTAGCTACATGAGTTTTCACTTATAAAAGCCTAAAATAAGGCTGAACTTCGAACGCTCTGTAATTGAATTCATTCTTCTCCGTTTTGTTTGTTTGCATCCATGGGAATTTGTGTATATAGCTTAAAACCTCTTTTTCCTTATTTCTTTCTTCCTCTCATCTGGAAAATCACTTCCTGATGCCTTGAAGACTTCCCAGGACTGCAGGCTCATGGATTAGCAAATACTGCTCTGGCCAGAAGATATTAGAGAAGACTGGCTCTATAGTCATTCGTATGCATTTCCACTGCCAAAACCTACACAGCGGGGGAGGAAGACTGGACAAAATAGGGGTCCATAGTCCTGAACCTTTTATGAATCAGAGGAATTTCTGGGAAAGTAAAATCTAATAGATAGCATCTGCTGTACCTGGCAGCAGTAGCCTAGAATAGATTCAAGTTCTTACAAGCATATTGTGTATGACTCAAAGTCACCTCTTGAAGGTGCAGAGGCTGTAGGGTCTGTAGGAGGAAGGGCTGGAACGCAGCGCACCAGTTCTGGGCAAGTAGGGTGACAGGATGAGGGTCAGGTGATGAGGACAGATCCATCAAGTCAAGGCTCTACATTTTCTTGGTTTCCCACTGCCTGGAGTCAGTAAATAAGGAGAGAAATTACAAAGGAACAGCTATGGACAACCATCTGCTGGAAGAGAAAGGAATATAACTGGAAGAGTTACTCAGCTGGCTGTGAGAAAACTTTTGGCCAGAGGTCCTCCCAAATGGCCATGTTCAATTCTGAGAATGGAAGTGCCTCAACTGAGACAGGGCAGAGGGACATAGTGTGATGGGCAAGAGCAATCCCACCCTGGCAGCACAGCCAGGACCACTCCATTGCTCACTGCAGTTATTCTAAACTGTCAGCAAGGGGCAACAGCACAAGCTGCACCCTGACTTTTCAACAGATTTGGGAAGATTTCTGCCTACGCAGATCCTCGTGAGACCAGCTAAAACCAATGCAGTTTACACCAGTTATAATTTTGACCCATTTTTTCCCACGAAGACAACCCACTGAGATTTCTATAGCAGCTTAACTCTGAGTGGCCCTTAACAAAGCCTTCCACTATGTCAGAAGAGCTATTGCACTGTGTTAAGGGAGGGATGAATTCATTTCAGCTTTCTGTTACACTTACAATACACACAACGTAAGAAATAATTAAAGCTTCTCTCTTTTTTCCCTTTCACTGAATGCCTCCATCTACTTGTAAAGTGGGCGCAGATTCAGAAGAACGTGGCTCCTTCCAGCGATGGGTCTGGGTTAAAGACCTCATCAGTCCGATATCCAGTTGGGATCCTGGCTCAGTAGTGATGAGGCAGTACCATTACTGTTGGATACCAAAGCAAGAAAGAGAATTTTAGTCATTAAATTATTGTGTTCGGCTCCCTCCCCAACAATCATGCCTCCACAGAAATGGAAAAAAAAAAATAAAAATCAGAGGAGCGTTTTGTTAGCAGATGAGGCAAGAAATTCAATACAGATGACATTTGCTTTGCAAAGCAATAAAATAAGCGCAATCTGTTTAACCGTCAGGTACTCTAAGATAGGATTTAGCACAACACATTTTCAAAACTCCATAGCAATGTCAAACAATCAGCTCTTGGGACAGGTGCGGGGTAGAGATGAGGAAACAGAGGCAGGGAAGTTGAGAGAGACACCTCAAAGATGAGCCGTGGCAGAACTGCAATTAGGACTCTCAGGCTTTGGGGTTTTAGCCCTGGAGCACAAAATGTCTAATCCTGCTTTGCTGAGTGAGGTAACCAGCATGGCAAAAGCTGATCAGCATTTCAGCAGCAAGCTGGGCATCTTTAACTTGTGTTCTCCAACACAAGTGGGGTGGGACCTCAGGGTGGCGGTCCTACATGAGTCATGATGGCTCACACCTACCCAGCTCTTGTGTTTTCTTGGGTCCCAGGGCCACGGAGCATCTTGTGTTCCTGTCTCAGCAGTACTGTGTTGATGACTGCCGGTTTGCAGCCCTAACAAAGACATTCCTGCACACGACACCAGTGTGCTGTCTCTGCCGCTCGTTCTTCCAAGACACAAACACCATAAATCTGTTTTAAAGAGGTAGCTCTTTACTTACTTCAAGGGAGTGTGCCAGTGTTTAACATGTCGGGGCAAGTCAGCCCCACAAAAGCGCACATCTGCTTTCTGCTGAGATAACATGAGATCCCTAACTCAGGCCTGTGTCAGGAAATAATTCCGTTCTTTGTCATTAGATCGGGGCTCCCACCCCTCTGCATAGGTTGGTGAGGTCCTGTGAAGGGCTACCAAGGAACCAGCCAGAGCAATTAGCACGCGAGTGCCCAATCAGTTCCTGCAAAATGGCCTAAAACACGAAGCAGAATAAAGCTTTGGCACATGCTCTTTCTGACACAAACAAAAGCTTTCCATTAATGTTGGAGCAGTATGCAAATACCTACCACAGCTTCATGGATATTCAGAAACAACAGCTGGTCTTTTCATGAATGTGTGCGGTTGTGACCTAGCGCAGGTTAAAAGCTCATTGTTTCCATCATACTATACATATATGTGTACATACATAGCTATACGTGGAAGTCTGGTGGGGGTGGGGGCATCTATTGGCATTTGTTTCCTAGGAGGGGTGCCTGCCTGTATGTATCTGCGCGATGGAAAGGTCTTGTTCATTAGCTCAGGATGCTCATATTATGTATATTCTATTAAGCACATATTGAATATGCATCTCATTTTCATTTCAATTAGGATCTGAGGGCTGATTTCATTCATGACTATTGATTCCTTCCAGGCCATTTGCATTTTATTCTGTTCATTATTATTTATATGCTCTGTGTTCTCTGAGTAATTTAAATATCCCTCTCATGATTGCCCCCAAGTGATGAATTATATACCCTCCTTCATAAACCAACACAACAAGCCCTGCGTTAATCCTCTGATTTTTCTCTGTGTGTTCATGGGGCTTTCTGTACGTGGGCTTTAGCGCCTTCTCTCGGGTTAGGAGCAGGTGATGCATTGCACAGGGAAGAGGATTTACTGCACAGCAAGCTATCCTGCCGCCTGTAGTTTTCCAGTAGAAAGACATATTTCGCCCCCAGCTCTGGTGGGTAGTATTTCCCTGCCCTGTCAGGGCGCTGGGTCTCCAGGAACAGTTGACAACACGACAGCTGAATCGCAGATACCTCCTCTCTTTAGAAAAGCACGCCAGAGTTTTGTCCCTGACTCGTGAACCAGCACAACCAACACTTCACTTCCAAACCCTCTCCCTCCCCAAGCACACCCTCTTGCCTGACATTTCACAGTGTCATAGGATTAATTAAATGTTCTCCTCCCGTTTTTATAGGAAAGCTGTGTCCTTTTAGGTGAGATACTGTATTTTAAGTTTCTCACAGAGAGGTTTTAGTTCAGCGGTTTGCATACAGAGATGTGTGTGACTGAATTTGCCTGGTCCCTGAACTCCACGGGGCTGAGTGAAGAACTAGAGATTCTCCCTGACACGTAGAGGCTCCCCAATGCCTTTTGATGATTTGACAGGTACTGCCTGAGATCAAATTTGCACAATCCTTAGCTTGGAAATGAACAGACAGGAAACTTCAAAAGAGCTGGAATTGCAGTCTAAATTGCAAACAAATCGTGTTTTCATTGGAAGAGCTATGCAATAATTAATTGCTTACTTAAATGTAGCTCTACATCTGAAAAGGCTTTTGGGGGATTTAAGAAGGTCTACACATTAAACGTGACAGGAACATATGCTCCTATATTGTTTTGATCTACCCTAACAGAGCTGAAAGGACACAAAAGTGCAATAAAATAAAATGCAAACTGAATGTTTCTAGGTGTAGAAAAAAAGTTGTTTGCTTGATTAGGTTTTGATGCAAATGGATAAAAAGAGGAGAGAAAAAAGGCAAAGGAAATCCTTTTTTCTTTTAACAAATTAACCCATCTGTCCACAGTTCAGGCTTTCATCCGCCCATCAGCTAAAGCACCGGCCTCATGCCACGTGTGCAGTCTGTGTACAGAAAGGAAAGAATGACACTGTGGCCATCGGGTCTGCCGGGGCTTTTCCTTACTCCCTTGGGAAACCTTGTGCTGTGATATGAAGGTACAACGGAAAACAGAAAGTCCCGAGACACTTCTCCAACATATACATATTAAGGACAGGTTTACATGGGACAGGTGTTATCTAGAGATTATATTTTTGGCTCTCCAGTCACCACATCATTAACTGATTAATAATTAGTGCCCTGGCTACTCCTAGGAGGGGTCAACGTGGAAGGAAAGCACTTACAGTGCAAGTGCTGAGGATTCCCATATAGACAGCAGAGTGGGGGCAACAGCAACTCAGCCCATCAGGCATGTAGGGCAGATGGATAGGAGAGAGAGGTGTAGGACAGATAACAAAGGGAGAAGAAAAGCAAAGCTTTGAAAGCTCTACTAGACATCCTTAAACAGAACAGGGAGTCCAAACTTTCAATTTCTTACAGCAAAAGATGCATAAAAAATATATTTACTTGCATTTTCCCAAGTAAAATTATTTTTAAGGAAGCACGGTAATACCTTTAGTAACACACGTTAGGGTTGATGATCAAAGGAAACCATTTCACAGTTTTCTGTGCGTAACTAGGTGGAGTTTCAGCTATTTATTTTTGTCTGTAAAACCTCACCTGCCTTGTGATTTGGTGACATGACTGACAGATGGCCTGTCTTGACAGGCTGCTGAAATCAGCAGAGCCCTCTTTGCTGAGTTTTGTTTAGTTCTTTTCCTTAGAAAAGAAAGTTTAAAATCGATCCCGTTGGATAGGTTACACAATCTGCACCAACTGGCCCTGCCCTGGAGTTATTTGCAGCTATTGACTCTACTTATCTCTACTTCAAAAGACTGATTTAAATTCATGGAAAATCTGAAGTATCCTGGCTGTAAACATAGGCAGAGAAGCAAAGATTTTGTCTTAACCAGCAGATGACAACGTGAACTCAGCTGTTGGAGAGGGACAGATCTGTAAAACTTTTGTCTCTTAAGGCAAAATAATGCCAGAAACTGAAGGACACCCTTTAATAAAGGTTATTTTCAGGACCAAAGACCTCATCCCATGAGTGGTTGTGGACGAGCAGGTCTTTGCCCCGATGGGGACTCATGGTGTAAATCCCAATTGGATCCCACCATCTATCTGTATGCTGAGGCAGAGCCCCATCCCGAACACCTGGCTGTAGGGTTGTCTATAAATTACTAATGACATTGTCAGAGCTACTTAACTGACTTCCCTGCCGCAACAGAAGCAGAGCATATGTGGCGTACAACACACAATGGAATAAATCTCACCCTTCTATCTCATTGCTTGCTACCTGCATACCTCAAATTAAGATGCTTTCATGTCAGTGCACCGAGATGCCCAAAAACCTGCCATGAGTTCAGCGAACTTCTAACAGGGGAAAAGGAGGGAGCAAGGGCTCGATAAGATGTCCCTGGAGTTTGCTCTCGCTGCATCAAGCCAAGGAGAGTTTGTTTCTAGAGTTCTTGTTGCCAGTTGTCAGGCACAACCTGCTCTGAAACTCAAGCCAGCTTCCAGGTCACATTTGTGAAGAAATTAATCATTTTATCTAGCTTTTCAGGGTCTTGTAAACTGGGGCAGCCAGCCTCAATTACGAACTCCTGCTATAAAAATTGCTTATTCCCAAAACCGTGGGAAGGGAGGATTTATTTCCAAATAAATCATAAACTTTGCCTGTACAGAGCTGGAGCCGAGAAGCTCACCTCTTTTCTACCAGTTTCTGGGATGGGCCCAATGAGTCCCTGGGAAGACACATTTCCCTATTTCGTTGTAAAAATAAAGCCCATTTAGCTCAATGTACAAAAGGCCCTATTGACACCAGAGACTACGCTTGATAGAAGTCAATTATGTTGTACATACATACCCCTTAGAAAAAAAAAAAAAGGCTCATATGTAAACTGGGTATTCCCTAATTTATCTTGGAATAAATGCTGTTAAGCAGCCTGTAATGCAGCAGAGCAGATCAAGGGCTCCAGTCCTCGTCTCTCCGCAGCAGCCACTGAAGATGCCAGAGTGGTGCACGCTCCCCAAAATCCATACTGCTCAGTTATTTCACTCCTTGAGCCTAAGTTACCACCACCGTCTACAAAGGCGAAACTGTGGGCTGCACGATGGAGATAAGACCCAGAACTGAAGCATTCGCAGATGGCAGTCGCTATAGAACAGCACAAAGGATTCTTTAATTAAGTCTTCCCTTCCCCTTATTAAAATTCAGGAAAGATTACCGAGGAATTTGTACTGTATCTGGAAAACAAATCATAACAATTACAGCAGGCTGCCCCAGGCTGGCTAGATTGTAGTTTATTATTCCACAAAGGCTTGATAAATGTGTAAATTTATATAGAAGGCTTCTGCATGTCATCATTGCTGTGCAAAGACTCCCTGCTTTCCATATCCAGTTTTAGAAGGAAGACCAGCTGGCTAGCGTCCCTTGAATTATTTGCTGTTTTTGTTGAATTTTTAAAATATATATAAATTATGTCTCCCATCTACAGTTTATCTACAAGCTGTCAAACTGGGACTCATTCATGCTCTTTTTGATGCCTACTGAAAAGCCATCTAACAGCTCAGTTAACCCTCTGGCCTCACATCCATTAAACATCACAAAAAACAACGGCTTTCAGATTCTAAACATGCATTTTTAAATGCCACAGGCTTCTCTTTAAGGAAAGAAGCAACCTTTAAAGCATAATTGTTTTATACCTATGAGCTTAGTTGCCCTATAGGCATAAAACAGGTTGATGTGCATAAGTGCACAATGTCAATCTGCGTTTCCCCCTTAATTGATTAAATGGTGGGTCAAGGGGGGGGAGGGGGGGGCTGGGTGAATCAACCATTAGATTGCATTTCCACTTAAAATGGAAGCTTTGAACAATGATCAGGGCTAGATTTGTTCCTCTTCATCACGTCCATGGTGCAGTCTGGAGCCATGGCCTGAATTACTGACAAGGCTTATGGATTATAACGCCAGAAGGGACTGCCGAGATCATCTAGGCCAACTCCCCTGCATAAAACAGACCAGAAAACGTCTCTGAATTAACATCTGGATGAAGATCAGAGGTTTGGAAGACATGTCCACTCGTAATTAAAACATATTCATCACTGGATAATCCACTAACAACCCTGGGGAAATGTTTCTAGCGGCCACGTTGTCTCTTAGTCAGAGGGCAGACAGACCCAGCTTCAGCTCTTAGCTGTTGGATTTTGTTCTCCTGTAGCCTGCAAGGCTGAAGAGGCCTCACTTCTGACTTTTTCTTCCATCTGAAGCTATTAGAGAAGATGGTATGTTGCCCTCTAGGCCCATCAGCAGTACATGAAATGCATTAGGTGCCTTTTTTATTTTTTAACAATTATCAGGTTGCTCAATTTTCGCATCTTTTCTGAACCCTCTTTAATTTTTCATCCTCGTTTATGAAGCAGGGATGTCACACTGGGACATGGCATCCACATGGGCGATCATCCAAGCCCGATACGGTCTCTCTACTTTTACTATTCTCCTGGTTTCATATCTGAGACCTCAGGCTACAGTGTTGCACAGGGAGCTCCTTCACTATGCTCCCGCACATATTACTATTTTTGCAAGTTTAGAGTAATTTATATGAAGCTCGTTCAGCGTGTGCGAGATGCCTTATGTTTGCACTGGAAAAGAGGAAAATGTAGATTTTTGAAAGATTGTGCTTACGTGTTCCATTTCTCAAATACAGCAAAATAAATGTGAGGTTAGCTTTCTCATAGATGTGTTACCATATATCTATGGCACCTTTGGCTGTTGCTCAGAAGTTTCACTGGAGATGTCTTCATGAAAATAGGGTATCTTAATTTTGCACTTCAGTAATCCTTTCTATTCTACACAAACCCGTACCTGCTAATTCTCTTTTCCTTCTAACAGGGCTGTGGTTTTACTAGGACCTCAAAGGGTTTTACCACGGCCAGTTAGACCACCGTGATCTTTTCTGGGGCCATCAGGTACAATTAGGTCTTTGATAATGGTGTCAAACTACAGAGATCAGAATTAGATGCCAAAAAAATCTTACTCTAGTGTTTCCCGGGAAAATGGGGAATTTACTTAGGTGGATGATATGTCACAACAGTAGTAGACAACTATTTTTCAGCCGTGACGTGTAGATATTGTGTAACAAAAGTGTTTTTCAAATCCCAGAAAGGCAAAGGATGTTTTTGTGAAAGTCACTAAAGTAATGTGAGAGACATTTGGTTTTGGCACAGCAGCCGGTTGCTAGTCTGTCCCCTGTTTCTGGTTGCGGTGACTTCCCCTTTTCTTGCAAGACTTTAAACATTCAAATACATGCAAACCCCTTTTGCAAAGAAAATACCAGGCTTTGCAAATATTTTACATTCTGCACATTTTACTTCAATGACACCTTGAAGCCAGGACTCCAGGGTCTCAACCCACCCTGTTTGTAGACGAGCTTAGCTAAATCAAACGAATCCAAGGTACGGCACTGCCCCATCTGCGGGCTGAGGTATGGGCTGCAGTGTGATGTGACCAAGGCCATAACGAGAGACTTGGCAGAGAAAAAGGGAGAGCCCTTCACACTTCCCACAGGAGGGAAAAGGGCATACGGGCTTTTGGGTTTGTAGTGGTGGGTTTTTTTTTCCTTTTTGATTTTAAACTACATTTGTCATTGCATCTCTGTGTAAATAATTAAAAGCAGATACTCGGCAACCTTTTCCAGAGCTAGTCCTTATTCTTGCTTTTATTCAAAAGGGCTCTGGGTTTGTCCAATGAATCAAAGTCTTCAGCTAATCACGAAATTAATAAATAAGGTGACACATTTGCTCTCCACTGCGGATGAGATTTCCCATTTCATGGTTCAGTTGCCCGAAGTAAGAATGTGAGAGCAAGATATTTTTTCTCGTGGTGGTAAGGAACGCTGATGAAAGATTACCTTAAAATCCCTCATAAGGGACGAACAAGCAAGGCTTTTTTTTTTCTTCCCTTAAAAAAGATAAAAGCGAAAAAATAAATAAAATAGAAGGGGGCATACTTTATATTGATTTTCTGGGTCTGCCTGCATTAAGGCATCGTTCTCCCGGGGACTGCAGGGAGAGGCAAGCTCAAATGAAGAGATGAACAGATGCCACCGGCGTGTGGGCTGGCTACCAACACAAGTGCGGATGCAGTGACGTTCGCCTTGCTGCCCACCTACGCCTCTCAGGGCTTCTGTTTGCAAGTCCTGCCCAGTCAAGTTTCTTCAGCGAGCGCTCACAACCCTGTCCCTAAAGATGTGTTAATTTAAAACAAAAAGGGAGTAGAAAGGGAAGCTTCCTGCATTGAGCATAGAAAAAAAATGTTGCTGGTTTGGAGGGGGTTTTGCATACTTTTGCAAAATGTGGAGGGTTAGAAGAACATTTTGAATTTCATTTGGATCAAGTGGCCTCCAGTTGCTGGTTTAAAACTGTTCTGCGAAGCTGTAGAGTGCCATTAAGAGACTGATGCTCTTCAACGGTCAGAGAAAGAAATTCTAGCGCCGACATAGGTTCATGAATATACATATACATTACCCAGCCATGCTTTCTTTACTAAAATTACCTCATTGATAAATAATCAGTACCTTAAATGAAAATAAAAATCAATAAATAGATTAATAAATAAATAATGAGCAAATTGTCTCATCAAA
>NW_009646608.1:5718509-5738390 GCF_000708025.1 Charadrius vociferus | reverse complement strand
AACATATAATTTGCAAGGATGAAAGCATCTGGGAAAGTACAAGAGATCATTACTATTACTTAGAAGATGGCTTAATTATATTTTTGACTGAATGTTTGAAGTTGGATGGCATGGTACATTCTTCAGCATCTCATAAAAGACTGGAGCTTCTCCTTCAACTTCATGGATTTGAAATGACTGTCCTATTAGCTCAAGGAGGGAAATTATTATTCTGTAAAGTGTTTTCAAGGCAACAGAGAATTTCAAAAAAGAAAAGATCTCTTTCACCTACAGGGCAAAAAAAAGATGTATATGGTCTGTGTTTCCTTGTTCAGAGTACCAAATTGTTCCTTGACATACTAATCCCTACCTCTCTGATATAATAAAAAAATCTTTTTTATTAACAAAGAGAGTTTTCCTTTCAAGAACAAGTGGAATGGAGGTGAGGAGGGGGAAGATCATAGAGACCAGTAAAGCCATCTTTAAAAGAACAGATTTTAGTGTTTGAAAAATGAGAAGGTGCGGCCACATGAAGGATTTCAGTAACTAATGCTCATAACAGCAAGAAATGGTGCTGCTGAGAGACCATCTCTCTGGGGAGTTTATTTGTACCTCCCCATATATAAAACAGCATTTGCTTTTGACATAGAAAAATTATTTTTATTTGTTATTTGTATAAAAGACCTTGAATGCTTGTTAGATGTTGATTTGTTGATTCAAATGTGTACTGAGTGCAAAAGTTTTGTAAGTAATTTCTACAACAGAGATTTTGACATTGAGGATATGGATAAGGTATCAGCACAGTCACTGGAAACCATACTGATTTTGAGAAAACATTTGTAAGATCACTATGACCTGAATCAAGGTAAGAACAAAAAATGATGTTACTACAAATGAATTAGCTAACGATTGAAATAAGGTATCCCAAAAGTACTGTGAAAATATTGTGAAGGAATATTCAATATTTAATAATTTGCTTTCTAGAAAAAATCATTTCGGAAGAGTTTCCCAAGATTTTGTCGCTCTGTTCCAGTAGACCAAAGAGACTGTGAGTACAAAAGGTTTAACAAAACGTTGCAAAAATTTTGCTTTGTACTAGTTCTTCTTTGATTGATAGTAATAAAGTACATCAGCTCTGTGTTTTGGTTTTGTTTTTTTTTTTTTTAAATGCTTTCAACTTCCTAATTCTAGTATGGTTCATTATAGGCATACTCAGCAAAAATGACAAGGGTTAACTTACTTTTCCCATTCTCAGTCTAACCTCAATATCAGGAAAAGCATGGATTTCTTGTCTCTCCTTCACCAGGAGCTGCATCCTACAGCAAAAGGCTCATTATCACTCACTGTGGTGATGAATTCGTGAGCTGAACAGAAATTTCTCAGCTGTTGAAGAATGTATTAAATGTTCCCAGTATACATTCTACCAAGTTAATGAGTATATATATGCATGTATGTGTATAAAGATGTTAACTTATAAATAAATCTTTCTCCCCTCTATGAGTCTTTATGCCATAGTAAGTTAACCCTCTAAGCCCTGGTTTATATTCCTTTATAGAGGATGGGTTTTTTTTCCTGTTTATCCCAAAGGAATTACAGGCTGGTTGATGCTACCCTCGAGCCCTGGGCTGGGTGTAATCAGGAATTATTGAGTCTACAGTTCGTGGGAGCCTCAGTTAACTGAAGTTAACAACGAGCTGCAGGATAAAAAGAGACTGGAGTGTCCAGCCATGGAAAATCCCTGAGCTAGACTTGCCCTCCTTTATGTGTAGCCCGCTACTCATATTAATTCAGCTCCTCTGCATGAAAACACCGGTCTGCCAATGTGGCCCTCCTTGTTCCCTTGGGTGACCAAGCTGTACCAATAACTACAGCAAGATTCTTCTACCCGCAGTGAGGCAGGAGATCAAGAGCTCTCAGCTTTAGGTAGATCCTGATACCACTGTTTCTATCCATATCTGGCATTTCAATATTGCTGATTGAGTGTTACTGACTGTATCGTCCTTTTAGTCTACTTATAGAGGAAGAAATCTACAGCATATTTAGGCTATGCCCAAATTGTGAAACCCAGGGGTGGTCCTCGTGACCTGGCTCCATCTGAACCCTTGTTTCAGGACAAGGCCATCTCTACAGAACTGATGCACTCTTAATTCAAATTTCAGCTACCAAACTTGGGGTGACATCCTAGTAAAAATAAGGCCGTCTGTATTTTAGAAATTAGCTCTTTCTTCAGTCTTAACTCTGTCTTAGAGCTTCATGACAGACACCTGAAGACAGTTCTCTCCTCTCTAATAACAGATAAAGTAGAACAGATTTCTTAGTTTATTCTTTTTCCTTTCCCTGGATCTATTGATACCTCAGTTTTTCAAAAAGAGGAGGGTAAATCAATGAGCCTTTTCCCTGTAATTATCACCAATAGCTATACACTGCAATTCACAGGGCAGAAAGCAGAATCTATTTTCTCTGTAGTTTGATTCCCCTCTCCCCTGCACGCTGCTGCCTGCGGGAGACTCAGAGGGCAGCAAGGCTGCGAAAACTGTGTGGGATGAAACCCTAAACAGGAAAGAATCTGTTGGGCAAAAAGCCTTTTGTCAGCTGAAAACTGCACTTGTTAAAAAAAACCAAAACAAAACAAAACAAACCCCCGAAAAAACCAAACAAAAAAAAACCAACCAGAAACCCCAAAGCTTGTGGTTAAAGAGTAACATCTTTAGCTCTAATTTATACTGACAGCACAATAGAGCTATTGCTCAGGCTCTGCCTCTTCTCGCCCCATCACAGCAAGGGTGTTATTAAGTGATAAATCAATTTCTACAAGGGAAACTGGAGATTAAGTCCTTATACAACGTTCATTTGCAGTTGAAAGCAAATAGAAATACCCTGGGACAGGGGCTTGGTGACCTTTTTCAAGGGCCAAGCTTGAATAAACGCTCCATGGACCAGCGTAAGGCTGCAATCAGTATTACGAGTCTGGTGTGAATGCTGTTTCTCAGAATCTGGTCCACTAATGATTTCCTCTTTAAATTAATAAAGGACCTGAATAAATAATTTGGGTTTAAATGGTCACTGCTGGCAGAAATGTCATTCTCTGGATCTGATGGAAGAGTCTAAGCTGTTGGAAACCAGTGCCCAAATAGCCAGACCAGCTTGGACCAAGCCCTGTCTCATCTCGGACCCTGTGGCAAGAAGTAGAGCCTGATAACTCAGAAGATGCAGGGAAGCCTGGCAAGGAGCAGATCCATAAGTGACCTACTCATGGACACATTTCCTTCTCCAGACAGGGTACAAGCTCTCTGCCATGTGAGATAAGAGAACCTCCCTTCATCTTGTCACTTTAACAGTTTCATTCTCTCCTGCATCTGGGGAAAGCCAGAGCAAAAAACACACTACAATTATTTATGGTGCCATTAATAAAAAACAAATGGCAACAGCCCCCTGTCCCAGCTGCTACTCATCAAGTTAACTAGTGGTGCTGAAGGCTGAATGGAGGTGGGGAGGAGAAATGGAAAAAAATAAAAAGATTTTTTCCGTTTGGCCCGGAGACAGCTCTTTGAAAGGGCCTCCACCACCACCACCCACTTTGAGGTGGTATGGAGTGCTCAGACAGCCGACACAGATGGGGACACCTGTGAGCTGGGGGGGACGGCAGGAAGCGACGCTTAGTGGAAACACAATTACTCGGAAGAACAAGGTGAGCTTTTGAGGAGATGTCTGCTTTCTTGTCCCTGCCAATACCCCTTCGGCAGTGCTGGAGGAAGCGGTGACAGCCTAACATCTCTCTTTCACTTGGCGCAAAGCCAGCCGCTCGAAAGATGTGATTACCCTTCTTCTTTGGCTCCTCTTTGCTTTGATGAGGAATTTTGGTAGCATTTGTCAGCTTACTAGTTGTGCTTTCCTCTGGTTCAGTGACCTCCGTAGCATCTCACTCAGTTTAGAAATGAATGATGCACATCTTCTACCATCGCAGGAGTTCAGGCATGACCTTTGGGTCAGCGTTAGCTCCAGGTTTAATCTTAGCATCTTCCACTGAGCCAGGTGAGTTTTCTTTTTGTTTGGTGGTGGTTTTGGGTTGGTTTTTTTTTGCGAAGAAGTCTATAACTGATCTGGTTTTGGCTTTGGTAGTGAGACAGAGAGACAGCAGGAGGAAAAGATGCCACAGAATAGGAGAATGAAATTGTTTAATTGCAGAGGGAATAGTGTCTTGCAGGCAAAGTCACTTCAGAAGCCATCAGAGGAGAGAGGAGATCCTGCCTTTCCCCCTCTCCCTTGGTATTCCCCTTGTGGAATTACCAGGCTTTTTGCAATCCCAGTCTTTGCACACTGGAATGGGTTAGGGAGGGCTCCCATGAGCTTTTTGGATGGGAGGTGTGAGGGGGTGGCAATCCCTGGGTGTCGGAGGCTGAGTGGAAACGTCTACAGCTGGCACAGAGGATGTGAGAGTCGAGGGCCTCCGAAAACCGCGGGTGCTCAGCTCCCTGCAGGCTTTTCCCCCATCATTAATAGGCTCTTTGTGTTTCAGTGGTCTCTTTAACAATGCGGCAGCGATACACAGTGAGTAACACAGGGCCATTGCTGCAAATGGCACTACTTTGGATCATTACTATAGATTGCCGTAGCGTTATTTCTCTCCCAGCAACAGTTTCATTTGAGTTCAACCAGATTCCATCAAATATTCAAATGCAGGCTGATATTCAGTTGCAGTGGAAGGTGGTTTGCTGGCCCTGAGTCAAGGCTTTCAAAGGTTTTCAGGGTTTTTCAATCATTTCCTCCATCCCTGAGGTGTTAGTTTATTGTTAACTACCAGGAGGGAAGACACAACTTAGCAAACGGATGGGGAAGGAAAAGGGAGCAAACCTCTAAACCACAGCTGAGCAATACGCAATGCACTCTGTCCCCAGAAAACCGTTTTCAGTGTTTCTGCTTTCTTTAAAGATGGTTATATTGTGATTTGAAGTAAAAAAAACCACCTCCATGCCCTAAAGTCTTGTGGCTGGTGCATCTGATCTCTTTTCATCTCATGTCATACAGGTTAACTAGAGATTAAAATAAAGCTTTTACTGGTCTTCAGCACTTCATAAAAACACACAAACCTTGAGAAAAATCTCTTCCTGTCCTCCAAATCTTTGTCGTTTGCATGTTTTCCCACTTATCTGGGAGTTGCCCTTGCTGGATGCATCACCAGCACAAACAGGGCTTATTCTCAGGGACAAAAATGAGTAACAAAGCTCCAAAAGAGACCAAAATGAATACCTATGAAGTCTGAGGCACTCTGTTACACATTTTCAGGGCTCACTGTCAGTACAAATGCCAGGTTACCACTAACCTCCTGGATGGATTACCACAAAGGAGACGGTGAGAAGCTGGGAGGTGGCAGCAGGGAGGAGGTGTGCTGGGAGCCAGCTGGGGTCAGGTCCCTGGTGAGAAGCAGGCAGAGGGGGCTGCCACTGCCCCCGGCCCCACTGGGCAGCGAGGGCTGGTGGGAGGAAGCAGCAGCATCCCTGCTGCTCGCCCAGGAACGGCAGCACAGCAAAACTGAGGACCAGATTCAGGCCACTTCCAGCAACAGGGCGACTGCACACAAGATGCGTCCAACTTAGACACTACAGCTTCTTCATCATGGGAACAGGGGTGGGCGGCCTTGGAAAGTAGGTGACCTGCAACCACGGAGCTCCTGGATTCAGGGCATGGATATTCCCACCTCCAATTCAGCAGCAAAACCAGGTTGAGAATCTGCACCACGGCTGTCGGTTCCCGATTTCACACCACCATCCACCACCCCCTCCACTGTGCACCAGGGCAGGGCGATGATGTGACTCTTCGACTGCCTTCACCTTCAGACCGTGTCTCACCTAGCCACCAACCCGGGCATCACGCAACGGCAACATCTACGACTCAGAAAGGCTGTGCTCCTGGGGCCGCACACGTTGTGGCACGAATTGCCTAGGAAGTAGAACAAACTACCAGCATCATCTCTGCTCATCGCAAGTCCTTTATCAGAGATCCAGTCTATCCCATTCATGTGACACCATAATTTGTTAACCAAGAGGTAGATGACCATAAATAAAGAGCCCACAAAGAGGGGAAGGGAGATAGAGGGCACAAAGGCGTCTGACACAGATTGCTGTCGCTGGAAATAGTGATGTGATAGCACTCTAGCATGCAGGAGTTTTAAGTTTTACCTCTTTGTGTTGGAGAATTTGTTGCACAAAAGGCAACAAAGAGAGTTCAAAGCAGATTCGTCCCCCTTCTCCTCATGACAGGAATCTGTTTCTTTTGCAAATATACCGTGTTTTTCCCAGCTCATCCTTCTCTGAATGGGGGAGCGGGCACAAACAAATTAATCATGCTTACGCTGCCTATTTGGTGTTTGCTCATTGCTCTAAGCTCCTTTGTGATCTCTCTCAAAATATTTTCATCTGCTTGTTTGGGGAGAAACTTTCCTCCAGGCAGTAATGCATAATACAGTAATACAGGACATCGCAGCAAATTTCATCTTGTCCAAAAAAAAAAAAGAAAAAAAAAAAGATGTAAGGTGGATTCGCTGTCCCATTTGAATTCCCATTTGCTTACCTAATAATGCCGTTATCCCCACTGTGAAAGGAAAGCCAATACATCGCACATAATGATGTTTTTTGTGGTCTGCCTATTCTCTGCATTTTAATTTTCAGCGTTAACTTCCAGATACATCTAATGTTTCATAAAAGGCAATGATCCATCTCAAATTCCTTGGGACGTGTCTCATTTTCTGAAAGATGTGTGTTGTTTACTGCTGGCTGAGGAAAAAAAAAATCTTCTTTCTTGCTGTTGGTCTTTATATCTCAGACTTTATGTCTTTTTAAATCCTGATGGAGAAAACAGAAAAGGTGTTGACCCTTATTTCATGGAATTTCTACCCCATCAGTTTTTCTCTCACCGATTTCTTAGGGTTGATCCTACATCCTCCAAGTGATGTTTTTGAATTGTTAGGGGCAATATTTTCATAACTGTAACATTCAAATTGATGCTTGGGGTCTTGGCTGTGTTGAGTGACTGTGTTGATCTAGTTTACCATCTTTGTCTCAACCCTGTAGAATGGCTTGTGCGCCTGAGAGCCAGATACCTTTTATCTATGTCTCTGTTGTACTGCAACTGGTCTGCTCGGCTAATTTAATGACAGCTATCGCTTCTCCCTCTGCATCTTCCCTTGCTCCTTTTCTGGGCAACATTTCAGATTCCTGATAATTATATGAGGAATGTCCTTGGGCTTTCTGGGCTCCTTTTCCCAGTTACATCTTGCATGGATATAAAAGCATCCCTTTTCCCAGGGACAGATCTTGGCCTTCCTTAAAGGAAGTGGGAGTAGAGTTTACAGATAAAATCTTCCCTGTGTTTTGGTGGAAACGTCTTGACACCACCACGGTTGTCCCAGTTGAGCCTGCACAGCCTTTTCCATTTATTCCCAGTCCCCAGGGAATATGTGCTGGATCTGCCCAGCAGTGGAGAAAACAACATCCTACAAAAACCTGCCGATGCTCCAGGGAAAGCCGATACCAGAGCCTGAGCGGTTCTGCTTCATTCAACGCAGCGACCAGAGCAGTAGGAAGGGGCAGGAAGGGCACACGACGGGACTTTAACCTCCTGCTTTGACATAGGGCTTTGTGTCTAATTGCTCCCTCGTACAAGGAAATGAAAACATATGGAGGAAAATTCTTCCCCTTTGGGAATTATTGGTGTAAATATTGCAATGGACTTGTCTGGTAGGCCAGGGGGAGCAAACGGCAGGAGCATTGGGGCAGGTGAGGGAAGGTCTCAGGAGGTCCCTGAGCCATAAATGAAGCATATACATGTGGGATTCCCAGCGCGGTACGCTGCTCCACAGCCCACGCGTGGCTTGGGCTGACACCAGCATACACATAGAAAACCAGAAAGCCAGTGCTGCACGCCAGCTTCCCTGCGCCACGCCATTGCACATGACAGAGAACAACTCTTCACACCCACAATAATGCTCAGGCACCAAAGTCAAATAAGTAGCAGCTTTATAGAGGTTTTGATGTATTGATTCGTAAATAGACAAACCAATTCTGCCTGACTTCCTTAAGACATTATTGATATTTTCTGCTGTAAAATCTGCCCTTCTTTTGTGTGTATTTATCAAGGACAAGGCAAACAAATGACAGGATTTGTGTTTTGTAAGGGTAGCTCTGGAATGAACTGCCAAGGTTTTTGTTTCCTATTTCCCTGGATTCAGTTAAGTCTTAAACTGATGTTATATAGCAATGAGTAGAATTCTTTTACCCATTCTTTATTGGTTTGGTTAAATTTGGGATTGACCCAAAAAATTCGATACTCAGCCTCTTATATGAGACTTTTGGATTTATAGATGCTTAATTATTCACACAGAACGTGTGATGTCACATAAGAAAATAGAAACAAGATCTAGTTCGTAACTTTGGATCCTTACCCATCACTTTTCAATAACAGATGGACAATCCTCTGGTGGGGAGGTACATTCTGGTGCAGGAGACCTGAGATCTGATGATCCAGTGCTCAGCACCTGTGTGATTCGTCTATAAGCAGGAACCAAAGTTAACTGAATGCAATAGCACTAATTATTGTGGGTATTCATTTGCTTAAAAAAAAATAAAAAAATCATGACCTATAATATATTAACAAATTGTCCTGAAATCTGTTGTGCCTTCCACAGGCACTGATTAGCTTGGGTTAAAGGAAAGTAAATCCCATTGTGGTGCATATGTGCAGAACTGTGGAGGTATCTAAACATGCCAAAGTGATGTCTGGCTGAATATTGAAATACAGCGGGGTGCGTAATTCCCATTGCTGTTGTATATGTAGATTAAACCCTAGCCCTTTGTGATCCTGGCACAGAAGATGTTCTAGCTGAGAGTGTCCCAAGTGTTTTTACTAATTAATCATTTCCAGAATTTCCAATCCCCAAAGCATGAGTCAGTTTCCAATAAAGCAGGATATTTTAACTTATTTTAATGCACCTTCTGCTTCCTCAGCCCTAACATTAAATTCAAGCTTTTCTGTGCAATCCTGCGGGCTAAAACCATATTCCCTCTTTTTACCAATAGCTGAGACTTCTATCTAATCATACATCTGCAGGAGTTTCAGTGTTAGAAAAATGATGAAATATCATAAGAATCAGAGAGTTTCACTCTGTCTGGCAGTGAAGAAAAAAAAAAAATTTCCATCAATTTCCTCCAGAATGCGGGTTTTGCAGTACTATTCCAGGGTATTTCGATTTATAAAAAGATGGGAAAGACCTCTATTGAAAGAGATTCAGACAGGTTTTTCCCCAGGGATCTGAGATCTCACACAATTCAAGTTAATAGAAATGATCCCACTGACACAAGCAGGATGCCACCAAGCCCTCTGCTGGCAGAGTCCCCCCTGCAGAGCTCTGGGTAGGATCCCGGCCTGTTTAACTGGTTCCCCATTACCCGAAACAGCACGGTGACCTCTTTTCTGTTGCTCTCACCTCTTCTGGGCCAAAACCAAATGTAGTTACGGGAAACCTGAGCAGCCAAACTCCTCAAATCAGAGTTTGCAAAGTGCAGGCACTCCTTGCTGCCAACAGCTCACAGGCACAACAAAAGAAGACATAATTTTTTATCTTCTTTTGGACAATTAACTAAATCAGGACTCTAAGGGGATGGAGAAGTTAAAACCTGAATGCAGATGTTCAGCATGGAGTGGGCTCTGCTTTTCAGTTTCGTTATCAGCTGCTTTATGGGGGGGACAAAATGTTTCCTTATCTCTTGATCTCCAGCCTCTTGCACACCACCTCTTCAGCTAGTAAGGTTTTGAGGATCGATGTGGATATTTAGGTAGTGGTGACAGCTTCGATATTCATTGTGCCAGCTCTCTTATTTATGGAACAGCCGACCTGGGCTGCCGGAGAGCGACCACCCATTATACCTCTGTTGGGTGATGGTGAAGGGTCTGTGCACAAAATCAGGCAGGTTCCCTCTCCCTGTCCTGGCCTGGTTGCGTGAGCCAATTTCTACTGAAATCGGAAGCAAATGCAAAAGCCAGGAAATCAAATTCATTTCTGGGAGAGATCCACAGACTGAAAAACTTTAAATGAGACATTTTTCATCCACAAAGGACAGCACTCGGGGTCACCCTGTGCCATCTCTCTGCATCAAACTTTTTATTGGTTTTATCTTTCCCAAGCTTGAAGGGTCTCTTTGATCATTAAAGTTCAGGTTTGGTGGAGCCAAACTTCCTTCTGCGAGGCAGCCCCATCAAAATGCCTACATAACTGACACTTGCAAGGGACTTCTTTGGAATCCCCAAAGCAGCTTAAAAAATAATGATGACCCTCTGTCCTTCTGCTCCATTACCCTCAACATGCTTTTTCTTTCCCATGGATACATGCCATAACACAGACAAATACCAGGCAAAGTTAGTCCGCGGAAGCAGCGCTGTTTAAATCCAGCGCTAAGCCGTTTCCACATGAACAGACTAAGAGGTACAGAGGAATCACAGATGAGGAGGAAGTTAGTTATCCTGAAACATTAATCGGCACTGCCAGCACAGCTGTTTGACTAAGACATGATCCGTGGGGCCACCGCCGTTGCTCTTGGCTGCTGGTTTGGAGCTCATCAGGTGGAGACAAAAGTAAAGGCGTTATGTGCAAAACAGCAGATGCACAGTGACTCCCGCAAATACTGCCAGGTCAGGATTAAGGGTATTTTGCTTCAGCGCCCTGATTCAATCTCACACGGGATGGGGGCGGCTGCGGGACCGTAATTCTCCCGACAGCTGCCGTAGGTCGGCTCACGCTGCCCCGGGTCAGGGCGGTCGCGACATTTTTGCCGAGCAGCAAATTGGCTCTTTGTGGTGCCAGTTGCTGGTTTTGCTGTGAATGCCTCATCCGGATTTCAGTCCCTCTGATGATGTTCGCAGAGAGACGGAAGCAGGTTTGGGGTTTGTTTAACTTCTTTTTTTTTTTTTTTTGTATTTCCATGAGAGAAGCGGGAGTGCTGCTAATTACTGGGTTCTCTTTCTAGGGGGAAATGGAGACTAAGACGGATAACTGCTCTTAGCAGTGTCTGCTCAGTTTTCAAAGACTGCTTTTTGCTGTTGTGTTTTTTTTGGTTGCCTGTCTAATAAGTGCGGAGCAACTACCAAAGTCATTACACTCAACAGGAAATGGCTTTGGGCCACGGCAAGCTGGGGTTGTTTTTGAGCTGGTAACTGAAAATGAAATTTCTGTATGCTATTTACCAGCCCTCTGCACCTCCCATTCCCCCCCCCTCTCCTTCCTCCCCGCCTTGCCCTTCGTCACACGGTGGTGTGAATCTGTCATTGATGGATGATATCCAAAACCAGGTCTTCTCGCCGCCGTCAGATGTGAATGACAGGCAGATCATGACTGCTGCGCAGAAAGTGGCCTCAATTTTACAATGTTTAACAAAAGCAATTTCTCATCCGAGGAAATAATGACTGAAAAGAGAAGAAAAATAATGGTTTGTTACTGCGGTTTTGGCTCCTTCCCGCTTTCATGGTTCTCGATGCTGGCTCAGCCACCATCCTCTCCCAATGGTTACTGCCAGCTTTCGGGAGCCTGAGGCTGATGCTACGACCACCCTCACCACACACTCCTTCATCAGGCTCTCCGCTTTCTCCATACACCTCATTTCATCAGCCAGCGTGAAGGGAAGAAATGCTATCTTATCAAATGTAGGGGGGTCTTCTCTGCAGCCAGAGGCTTTCCTGGCCCCACCCCTGGGCTGGGCACTAATGGGGTGCCAGGAACTCGGTGCAACAGGGTAAATGTCCATGTTCCACAGCTGTAGGGGGACACTGGATTTCTGGTGTTCAAAATCAGGTGGTGGAGGAGGAGAGGATCCAAAAATCGGTAGGAAGAAGGTGGGGAGGGAGCGGTGCCTGGAGAGACAGCAGAAAGGAGTGATGGGGGGATGATGCCTGGAAATAGCAAGGGAGGGAGAACAGCGACATAACAGTGGCAGAGGATGGGAGGACAGAGCCCAGAGCCAAACGGGCTGTTCGGAGTACACTTGCTCCTTTTGGCTTGTAATGCAATTGATAATCTTTTTTTAATTGGCTTTTCTTTTTTCATCGTTTGCCCATACTGACAGCCCTGCTTCTAATCCTCAGAAAGGTAACATTTGGGAACAGTTTGCCAGCCAAAATACCAGGGGTGAGAAATTTAACAGGTTTCGGGATGGAGCTTGCTAAATTTTTCAAAGATATTAAGCAGTGGATGTGCCTATGAGATTTGGTACCCTTGGAGTCCCCTTTGGGCCTGTTTCCTAGGTTCCTATCTCAAAGCACTCTGCAAACATTTAGCCTGTAAAGCCTCAACAACTGGCAAGCTGATATTATCACTTCTATTTTCTATCTAGGGAACGTTAGACACAGAAAAGAGTTGGTCAAAAATATTGTTGCCAATGAATTTAGTGGAATTACTAACTGCTTAAAGAGAAGTACGTGCTTCGGTGCTCGGGGTCATAGCCTCCCTTGTGCTCACTTAGACCCATTTATGCCTTACAAATGACACCCTCTTAAGGTACCAGCTGGCCCCTTGGCTTCCTAGTTGCTTAATGTGACCCGTCTTTCCACCGCTGCCTTTCACATTCCCAGTCAGATGGCACTGGGCATTTTAATACCTTTGACGGCTAAAGGGGTATAGGAATGCGTCACACGTTATTCTTGATAGTTAATGGAAAAGTAATGAGACAACAGCTGCCAAACGCCACCGCTTCCCGCTCGGCACAGGCGCAGCCCCACTCGGTCCCTTCTCCTCCCCGTGTCGGTAACAGCAGGGTGCCAGCGGGCGACGGTGGCAGCCTGCGTCAGGGTGCAGAGCGGGCACCCGGCCTTGGGAGCAGAATGTCCCAAATGTCTCCGCTCGGCAGGTGTATCATTCCACACAAATGGATTTTTTTTTTCCAGCTGCCTTGCAGGTCTCATGCGGCACTTGTCAGGGACAGCATCAGCGAAAGCGGAGAGGGAGAGGGAGAAGCCCGCAGAGCTCACAGCGAGTTTTACACTAGTCAGGAGCAGGAAGAGATTTGTATAG
Organism: Charadrius vociferus; assembly: GCF_000708025.1. Lineage (NCBI taxonomy): Eukaryota > Metazoa > Chordata > Aves > Charadriiformes > Charadriidae > Charadrius > Charadrius vociferus. Next base: position 5,725,360 of record NW_009646608.1, on the reverse strand, counting down.
CCAGAAGAAGCAAATGGTGGTTAGTGAGAGCCAAAAAAAAAGGCTTTTTTCCTTTCCTGCTTGCTCTATGTTGTTTTTTTTTTTCCTCTTGGTTGTCGTTCCGAGCATCCAATTTTGAAAATGCAGTCTGCAGCTCCATAAACGTGCAAAGCTCTTCACCTCCTCAGACAGTTACAGCATGCTTTTTGGGAATGAGCAGACACAGCCCTTCATTTCCACCTTGTAAAGCAAGAATGTCTGTTCAATAAATTTTACTGCTGTGGCAGTAACTGTGGTAGTAACTAAACTGGTACAGGAGCTGACAGAATGGCTGGATCGATATTCTATCAGGAGGAGAAAGAATTGCCATAGAGGAAACTCTTTAAATGTTCATGAACAATCAGCCATAACATATTTTTTAAGGAAAATAAATTAGCCGCACTGAAATATTTGTTGCTCAGAGCACCTGACTCAAATGATATTCTGCAGATGTGTTTCAGCTTCTCAAAACTCTTTTACTTCTTTTTTTAAAGTGGCACCATGCAGATCCACAGTCAGGTTTGCACAGGTAGATGGGACCAGACCATCTGCCCACTCGCCAGGACTGTTTGTTCAGGTCTACTGCAAAAAACAGCGAGTAGATGGTGGAGAATTATTTCTGCCGAATTTAAAAGACAGCTGAACTCAGAAAGCTTGAAGGTAAAGTTCCACGTAATTGTTGCAAATATTGATTCAGTCTCACGGCTGCTACTGGACCTCTCTGGCACCAGAGCGGAAAGGAATTACACTGAAACCAGACCACTGTCTGCATCGCACAGAATTCCATTCTGGGCAAAAACCGGAGACTTTTGGAGGTAAGAAGTCAGGAGGTGAAGTTTCACTGCAGCACAGACTCCTCAGAATCAGATTTTGTCAAGTTCTGATGAAGCAAAACCACTCCTTGCCTGTGGCTATTTATGCAGGTATGTCCTGTGAATCGTCTCCTGCAATCTCATCATTATTTGTCCACAATTCTTCAGCTAAAATAATGCATGAGCCACATGCATCGATCCACTGACTTGTCCAGGGTAAGCCATAAGCAGCATGTTAAATTTCCATCATTAAGATTTCAAATACAATTTACTACTTCTTGATCTTATGTAGGCAGCCCTGTAAAGCCTCCATCAATGAAAACTGGCTACTTGCACTCAGAATAAGCAAAAGGGTAACAACATTTAACACCCTCTCAATCTGTCCGCTCAAAGGCCTTTTCTTTTTTGTATTTACTGCAGATAAAAGGCTCTGGGATAGCCACACAAACTCTTGGTACTTATCCACATTGAATGAAATCTTAGAAACTTTCCCCTCTTCTTGTGAGCAACTCCTGGCCACGCTGAAACGAAAGGCAAAATTCCTGTCACTTAAATAGGGCTTTAGTCATTCAACCCCCATGTTCCCGGCAATTACTCTGTGGCCCGACGCCTTCCTTTTTCCTATGATGAATTGTTCCTTGTTCAAGGCACAGAGGGGCCTCGGCACCAAGCGTGCGGAGTGAGCACGGGCACGGGCAAGGTGGGCTGGAAGAAGATGCTCAGCTTGAGTCAGCCGTTTTCCATCCAGCCACCCCGCGTCATGCCTGAGCGAGCAATCAGGGTGGGTTTTTTTTATTTTCTCAGAAACTACTGGGCCTGAACGAAGTTATTTGCAGGCTGTAAAGTCGCAGGGTTGGAAAAATGCTCCATAAGAGCAGGTCTGCATGTCGCTACTGGGGGCTGGCGTCCTGCCTCTTCTAATGAAGCTCTAGTGCATCGTTATCTGCGTAGGGTACCAGAAACAAACTCCTTTCACACGTAAATTCTACTGCTTGCCACCGAATTAAATGAAACAACCTAAAGTAATGATCTAATAAATAGTGGTGTACCATGTCTTCATAGCATTTTATGAACAGTAATTATTGATTCATTAAAATAACATGTGCACCTCTTGTTTTTCCCACATAGTGCAACGTGTGAAAGCAGCATGCACCTTGAATATTAATGGATGAATCATTTAAACAGTTCACAGCTTCAGTTCAGACAAACAATTAAGTGCAATCCACGTCTTGTTAGAGCAAATGGAATGCTTGGGGAGGAAAAAAAGCCAGCATTTCCAGTCATGACTAGGATAAAATCAGGATATATGGGAATAAGAAGGGGAAAAAATATTTTGAGAGCTGTCTGAGTCAATCTGTGTCCTCAGCACCCAGATGCACTGGGTGCACAGAAAGGTGTGTAAATCACTGAAGATAAGTCTCTTCCTGAGACTGCCGGATGCTGCCCTTGGCCAGACAAGCTCAAATCAGCAGAGGAGTGACTTTTCAAAAGAACATTGCCATAGATTGTCCTACCTTCACTACTTGCAGAGAGATATGGAGGAAATGCACCAGTCTAACTCCTGAGAAGTCTAAAATTAATGGTCTCACCAAGTCTGGGTTAACATTGCTGTCACAACTTATCCTGTTGTTGCAGTAGAGCCTCTAGTGCTCCAAAAGCCATGAGGATCCCATTGCCCGGCGCACTGGACACACAAAGGTTATGTCCTCCACAACGAAATCTCCAGCTGGGCTCTAAACTAGGGGGAAGTGGTCCGAGGTGCCAGAGAAAGACCAAGGAGAAATGAGATTACACCTAACGGCTGTCCAGTGCTCTCTGCAGAGAGAGACAATGACCAGCCACCAGGACAGCCATGGTCCCCATCCCTTGACTTGTCCACCCTTCACACCAATTTCCTGGATCCTTCAGTACCTCACAGTTACAAATTGGAGCCTGACCATCAGCATCTTTGGCATGGGGGTTCCAGCTGCACCAGTGCAAGATGGCCAGAGGACATCTACCACAAGGTGGCTCCCATGGGTGATAACCACAGGAGATGTCCAGAAGTCACATGAGTCAGGGAGATTCTCTCAGAGAAGCCCAGGGTAAGCCCAGGGGAGTAAGCCCAGAAGAGGAAGGTCCATCTCTACATATCTGAGACTGTATTGCTGTCAGCAGCAGAAAGGCCACCATGTAGATCAATCTATGATGAGAAAATCAAAAGCCTTTTTTTGGAAACCTTTTTTGATCTCCTTCCTCAGCACACAGGTTATGGGCACTTTGGGCACGTGTCAGGAGGAAAAACACTCTGACTGGGGACACAAATCCTGCATTTCCAAGAAGTCCAGCCCCAGTCCTTTATCTGGACAGGGCAGCTTGAAGCATCACTGTTTCAACAGCCCTACAAAAATTCAGCCAAAAGATAAAGTGCTCTGCTATAATATAAAGGCACATGCGGCAACGAGCTGTGCCGGGAAAGCTTGAGAACAGACTTACAGCTCAGTGGATGGGATTAGTAGGGGCTGGAATTGCTTTTACAGCCTGGTTTCTCGTTAACCCTGTGGTGCACACGGGTCCGCAGCTCCTCAGCAGCTTTGCAAGAGCACCGCAGGACCGGAGACAGCTTTTGAGCTGGAGAGCAAGCCTGTGAAAACTTATTTCTTATCAGCAGTGTGAAGGCAGGAAAAGTCGGCTGGGAGTTTTCCCAAGGTGAAGTATTTGCCCATCTGCCTGGCCACAATCTTCTTTCTTATCCAAACAGGTTTGTGAAGTGTCTTCCACTAAAAATGTAGCTGCCCAAAGAGCTTGGTAAAGAATGAACATTTTTGCACACACACGCAGATTTGTCCAACAAGCCCGTTTTCAGAGACAATAAAACTTACAAAGATTTATTTAACACGTTTTCTTTCACTGTCCCTAGCATACAGCTGTGTGCAGCATTCCAGGGTTCCTTTGAATTAAAGTCTCTACTACAGTTATTAAAACTAATTCATTACTTTGATACCGTTATTATGTCTAGGTCTTCAGCATTCTGGGCAAATACTCTCCACCTGTTGGGATGCATATTGAGACATCTGCATTCTCATCTGCAGGGTGTGTTGTGCCAGTTCCCAACAACAGCCTCACTGCATCCACATGAGGATACGAGAGCCGATGCAACGAGCGGCTCTGCTTTATTCACTACGGGGATGTGTGTTTTTTTGACAGTGAGCAGCTCGCAATAGCCATAGATCATGAGTTAGGACTTAGCAAATATTTTTATAGGCAAGAAACCTTCACAAATGAGAGCAGTTTCATTAAACTCAGAGCAAACACTGAAGGAAGACCATTTCTATATAATATCTATATTTCATGTGACCAATTCTAAGAGAAGTGTAAGACGAAACATAGAAATCATCTGATTTAGGTGTTAGTGAACCAAAATTTCTCCAGTGGTGTCCAAGATTTCCTGAACACATGTAAGATCTAGCTTGTGCACTTTAGTCAGTCCATGGGATTTGCTGTGGCACAAACATGGCTGAGATCTTCATGTGCTCTGGACAGATATTGGACAAACAGAGATTTCAACTCCGTGTCTCCAGCCCACGAATGCCAGTAAAGCAAAATCTTAGTTGAAAAAAAAAAACTATCCAGAAATAAAATTTTCACAACCTTTTGGGGGATTACATAAAAGAAAATAACTTATTTTCTCTCCCATCCTTAGGGATGTCACCCACAGCCTGTCTGGAGAATATACATTCCTAATTGGCTTGATTAAGACCAATGAAACCATCTGCTCTGAGAAGCTATTACAAACTGATCTCAGGTGTTGCCCCCACCCTTCTTCAATTAAGGAGGGAGGAAACCAGCTCACACCACAGTGCTTTTAAAGGCCAGTAAGGCCACCTGTAATCACCTGAGAGCTGTGATCCATGAAGCATTAGCAGGAGAGGAGAGTGCCAGGGCAGTAAGCCGAGAGGATGGCTGTATTTCAGCTCTGGTGAGTTGCTCCCATTTATTTTAGGAAGCTTTTTCTAATTGGTGGTGCTGACTTGATACTTTTTTCTTTTTTTTTTTTCCTCTCTTGGTGTTAGTTGGGGAACTGCTTACTGCCTTTCTGGATCTGTGCCATATATCCGCACTGAGAAAACTATAAAAGAGTGAATTAGGGTGGTGCATGTTATTGACTAATTTGGGGACAGCAGTAGTCACTGTGTAGCTGAGAATTTATATGCTGTTACTGGTGTGAGCTTTAGTGCTGCTGGAGGGTCCTGCCCTACAGCAGGATATCTTGCTGGGGGATGTGTGTGTGCTCCTGAGTTCTGCAGTTTATAGGCAGAGTATTAGCAGCTGAAATGCAAGGTGCTTTTTTTTTTTCCCTCTGTGAATGTGCTGAGGTGTAAACTGCGACAGCTCCAGCAGAGAGGCAGATGGCTGCTGCTCCCTTCCCAGCTGTATCTGCCTCCAAACATCCTTCAACTGAAACAGCAGTGAAAACTTCACAGCGTTAAGGGCTTAAACTGGGTTAGCATCTCGTGCTTGGCCCTGTGCTCCCCTATGGGCTTGGATGCAGTATGTTTGGTAGGCTGCTGCTGTGAGGGATGCTCACATGTGGGTGACTTAAACCTGAAAGACCTTTGGGTATCAAAGGGGGGAAAAAAATGCACAGCTGTGATTCCAGCTCAATGCAAGTACAGTTGTTGCAACAACAGCATGGAAAATGGGGTGGCTAGAAACCCCTGCCCTCCTCTGAACTTGCAAGGGTAGGGGTTTGGACAGCTTATTTCTTCTACCCACACCTCAACAGGGATGGGAAAGGGGGATATGGATGGGACCAATGCTGGAGAGGGCTCTAACAGCGCCAACTTAGGAGCCTTATCCCTATTTTCTGGTTATTTTATTTCTTAAACTCATTTTGCTGTGTTTTGATGTTTTCCTTGGAAAGCACCCCTCCTCCTGCAGAGAACAAAATCAGTGTTTAACATGTGCCCTAATGAAATTACTCATTCACTTACTGTGGATATTCCTTCCCTGTAACCCATTGGTCACAGCTAGGGTGAAAACTGTTTCCCTCTACTTCTGTTGTCACCAGTAATAAACCATAGAAGTTGTATTAACAGATCAAATAAGGACCTGCTGTGAAATTCAAGACCCTGGAAGGGGCTATTGATTGGAGTGTGCTGCCTGCAAGTGTTAACGAGCCTGGGAGAGACGCAGTGGTGCACTTGCTCTCTCCCTGCTCTGCTGTGTGCAGTTTACCCCTTCCAAAATTAGACCAATGTAGCTGCTGAGCATGAATTATTTCTGGCATGGAGATTCAGAGATAGGGAAGGGGTGAGAGGATTTCTGTACCCCTCTGGCTGTCACGCCATCAGGGCAGATGTCTGGTGAAGCCATTCTGACTGTTGCTGCCGCCTTGTCCTTCCTGTTGGCAGGGATGAGCTGTGACTTGGTGTCAGGGCCATGTTTTTCCTATCTCCCCATGTACCACGATGCTCTAAGGAATTGGGATCAGATCTCCTGTCCATGTTGGGTGCCTGGGGCTACAAGGCATGTGGAAATATTCTTTTCCACTCCCTCTTCATCTTTCTTTCCCGTATTAACAGATCAAATAAGGACCTGCTGTGAAATTCAAGACCCTGGAAGGGGCTATTGATTGGAGTGTGCTGCCTGCAAGTGTTAACGAGCCTGGGAGAGACGCAGTGGTGCACTTGCTCTCCCCCTGCTCTGCTGTGTGCAGTTTACCCCTTCCAAAATTAGACCAATGTAGCTGCTGAGCATGAATTCTGGCCTGGAGATTCAGAGATAGGGAAGGGGTGAGAGGATTTCTGTGCCCCTCTGGCTGTCACGCCATCAGGGCAGATGTCTGGTGAAGCCATTCTGACTGTTGCTGCCGCCTTGTCCTTCCTGTTGGCAGGGATGAGCTGTGACTTGGTGTCAGGGCCACGTTTTTCCTATCTCCCCATGTACCACGATGCTCTAAGGAATTGGGATCAGATCTCCTGTCCATGTTGGGTGCCTGGGGCTACAAGGCATGTGGAAATATTCTTTTCCACTCCCTCT
>NW_009646608.1:5714782-5718473 GCF_000708025.1 Charadrius vociferus | reverse complement strand
CTCTGCCCTTTTAATTCAGTGGGAGAAAGCTCTTTTATATTTCTTTATGGGAACCTCATAGTTCTTATAACTTGTCAGGAATAATTAAGAAAAATGACAATGTAGGCCTCAGCAAATGGGATAAATCAGTGTAATGGAAAGTACCTAATTTGAGGGGAAAAACAAAGACCTTTGCCAAAGTTATTTATATGCTGTAGCTCTGAAGCATCAATATTTCTTTCCTCTTAAGAGGTCGCACTTCCCTGAGGACAGAGACAGGAAGACATGATCCTCTTGGGGCTGGTTTGTAACTAATGCGCTGGCTGTCTGCTTTCCCAGTAGCTCTGGGCACATGTGATGGAGGTGATAAAAAATACATGTTTCTAGGTCATATCTAGGCTTGACCAGCTTCAATACTGGGTGGCTCCTCCCCGTTACCCCCTTGGACACTTGTCTGCTCCCCAAGACTGAGCCTTCAGCCCTTACAGGGGTGATCCTGGCAGTCATCTGCTTTGTTTGCCCTACAGATGAAATTGGCACATAACAGTCCCAAAATAATCAGCTGTGTTGTGCATCAGGAAAAGTGACCCCACTATCCATCCTGAATAATAAAGTCCAGAAGAAGGGTGCGACACAGGCTTACTCTGTCCAGCCCAGCCTCTGTGTTTGGTCACAGGAGCCCCTTCTGAGTGATGCTTTGGGATTTGGGCTGCCAGCCCCTATTTCAGACACCTCCAACCGGGTGCCAGGAAGCTCCTCTGTGTTGCCACCATGCATGGAGCTGGGTTGGAAGGGTGGTCAGAGTTAGACCTAGTTATGCTGTTAGTCCTTTCCCAGGCAGCTTCTGTCACATGCCAGCAGCTGTTACAAATGTGCTCACTGCAATCACTGAGCTGAGCATTTCATTACAACTGGCACAGCAAATTATTTTTTATGAGTCCAGGGCAATAAATAACACCTGCTTCTGCTCTGCAGAGCACCCTGTTAGCCTGCCATGCCGTGGCCCTGCTTCCCACAGATCAGGGAAATACTGGACCCGCTCCTCTAAAGAGATGCTGCCCTCCGTGCAGTTATGGCTTGGGCTGGCTGGTCTCCTGACCATGAGAGCCAAGAGTTGTGCAGCTCCACATCTTCAGGGTCTCAACTGGCCTCCATTGCACCCGAGTATGGCGGTTTCTTGAGAGGGCATCAAAGGAGGTGTAAGACATCAGCTCCTTTCTGTTAGCTTAGCTTTTTCCACTCCCTGAGGGAACTAGGTTTTGGCAGCATAGATCCATGTTTCAGTAGGCTATTTTAAAGCATGTGTTGCTCTATCCTTACATCAAGTAAAGACAAAAGGGGAAAGATAGGGCAGTGAGAGGATTTACTTGTGCATGCAAAGTGTAGCTGACAATAGGAAGTATTGACAAAGATTTTATCCGAGTCTTGTACAAACAGATCTATCCATCTCTGCTGAATGAGACAGCTAACTTTCTGTGTTGTTTTGGGGGGGGATTAAATCAAACATGCAGCAAAAGAGATCTCTGCTGAATGAGACAGCTAACTTTGTGTTGTTGGGGGGGGCTTAAATCAAACATGCAGCAAAAGAAACAGTCCTGGGTTACACAACTCTGAACAGGCTTTTTTCTGCTCAGGTTCTTAATCTGAGACTAAGCGCTTGAAAGCTATGTGCACCTTGAGCACATAAGGATGTGCAGTAAAAGGTGAAGAGAAACTAGGATTGCTGCTCTCTGGGGGAAAAAACATTCTTTCAAGGCTTTCTGGGAGAGCATCTCAGCTTGGTGAGTAGCTGGGAGGTGAGGAAAAGGCACTGTCAATTTAGATAGAAGTTCAGACCTCGCTGCTGGATGGACTGGAATAGATCCCCATTGCATGCACCACCACTCCACACTTAACCATTACTGACTGGAGCAGCTCTTGTGGAGCCCTGGCTGCTTGCAGGTCCCTGGTCCAGAGGTCCCCTTAGGTGTGGAGAGGACTACAGAGCAAAAAGCTGCTGCCTTGAATTTATGCAGCAAAAGGATTTCCTGACATCGGGAAATCACCTTTTTACCATCAGCACAAAGCCAGCTGTCCCCTTCTCTTCCCCCTTATTTTTGGTAAAGGTTTAAGATTATTTTTTTTTCCCCAAAGGGAGCTAGGTATTAATTCCTTCTGATTCCAGTGGCTGCTGATGCTTAAGTGCTTTGCCTGGTCCTTAGTGCCTAAATCCAATATATCTGTCTTTACTCCTTAGCTCTGTCTATCCCCTTCCTAGATTGGCCTCACTGCATATTTTGTTCTTCTTTTAACAATTGCCCACCCAGCTGAGCTCTAATGTTTTGTCTGGCTGCGAAGGTGCAGAGAGAGACAAAACAAAAGCACTCTAGTGAGACACTGAGAAACCTGACTGGGAGTGAGGGGCTGCTCTGTGTTTGCTGTGTATATATCAGCTGTGCTTAGCAGACCAGGAAAATCAGTCTCTGGCCTGTATAAATCTGGATCATGCAAAAGAAGGATTAGATGCAGTAAAATACCCTGGTTGTTTCTCCTGCTGCCTTGTTTACTCCCTTTCATTGGTATTAAGTATCCTGTGAAGAGGATAGGAGAGGTGTTTCTAGTACTCTGCCTAAGTACATCAACAGGTTTAAACAAAGAGGATAAAGGAAGTTTACCCTAAATTCCAATTTACCATAGCCTTTGGCTAAAGGCCCGTATTTATGATGTGGTGACAAAGTGGGCATGCATTGGTTATGCTATCCAGACAGGAAAACAGATGTGGGGAAGAGGTTTAGGGTGTGATTTGATGTTGCATCTATCCAGGATGCTGCCAGTGAAAAGTGCAGCCGTCACCTTTTTCCTACCAGCTCTCAGCTGTGCCCTCCCCCTGCTTTCCTTTCACCCACTCAGGGGTAATTAGGTCAAGAAACTAATCTCCTGGAAGACTTTTCTTTTTCTTCCCACCCCTCCTGTCAGATCAGCTCACTGAACTGACTCGTTGAGGCTCAGCAGCCGAATGCTGAAGAGCCCTCGCAATGCAGAAACAACCCTTTCCCCAGCGTATGGCCATGCTGCGAGGTGAAAGGTGTGCCGAGAAGGTCGCTCAGGAGCAAGCACCAGCCAAGGCAAGGAGCAAGCTGGCTTCTCTGGAGTTAATGGGAGCAGTGTGGCGAGACTGGGCTCGGGGCATAGCAGTGTGCTCGGAGGGAAGCACAGACTCCCTTTGCTTCCAGCCTTTACCACTCGTCTCCCTCTGCCCTAGGAATCTGATGTCCCAACCATTGGATTAATTCCTATGTAATTTTCTTTGCCAGCATTGATGCGTCTCCTTGGGGAAAAAGCTCGTTTTGCAGCTTGTGTGGGGGGGGGAGCCCACAAAGGATCTATAAGAACGGATTCAATAACTCCCCATGCTGGGGGGAGTGGAGGCTGTCAGTGTGGTGGAGAGGGAAAAGCAGGACAAGGTGGCTGCAAAATTATCCCTGGCCACAAGAGGGTGGCCTAAGGTGGCACTTATTCTGAAAGGGCTCGTATTTTGAGGTTGGAAAAAGCTGTTTCTGTGCATTTCCTAATTCTAGCCAGAAGCACAAGTGCTGGAATATAAGGAAGACTGATTTAGCTGTTATTTTCCTGCTGTGGTTTGCAGATCAAAGGGGTTTAGATAGTTTATTTGGGCAAGTTTTGCATAAGCTTTCAAACTTTCTGGGTGCTTATCAGCATGATTTTAACTCCA
>NW_009646608.1:5698276-5714767 GCF_000708025.1 Charadrius vociferus | reverse complement strand
GGAATGAAGGATGCTCAAAATCCTAAACAGTTGGTGAATTGTTCATGATCTCCAGCTGAGCAACAGTGCCTAAGAAGCTCCATTTGTGATCTGCAGAGCTGCAAAAGTGGGATGCTTTTCTACTTCCACATCTGAAAAAAAAAAAAGAAACATAATAGACTAGTTTACTTTCCCTTCTTTCTCTCCAATGAATTAAACTGCCCCCCAAACACTTCTGCTTTCTCCTCTGCCTTTATTTGGTTATTAACTTTGTTACCTTAGTTTTCAGACCCCATGAGATAGACCATCTGCACATGGCAAAACCATGAGATATTTTCCCCGCTTCTCTTAGCTGGTACAGCTGCAATTAGAGAGGACTTGGTTTTGCATTGAACCAACAGCTAAAAAAAAAACCCTTTTGATGGGTGATGTCTCTGAGATAACTGATGTCAATCATATCACTACCATGGGCTTTGTTACTTGTTCTGCAGCATCAAGCTGCAAAGAATATCCTATTGTCCCAAGGGTTTTTGTTAAGGATTGGTCGAGTAGAAATGAGGGGGGGTGTTGTGTTTTGTATTGAACTTGTACTTTTTGGTGTATATTTATCCTAGTTTCCTTTCTTATGAAGAACAGCTATTGCTATAGCTGATGGAAAAAGCTGTGGAGAACCAGCTTAACAGCAGGCAGCCTGTAGTTAAATGGAGATGAGGTGTGTTTGCAGGGAAGGAGGATCCTGGTGCTTGGAAATCCCTGCTTCAAAAGGGCTGCAACAGGCAGCCAAGATGTGGTGTATGATGTCTAAGGCTGTCCTGGCTGAGAGGCAGTAGTCCTGGGAGAAAACATAGGAGTCAGGTGGCCTCTGTGAATTGAGCCCTAAGCAAAAGGTAACTGGGAAGTGCTGTGGTTATGAAGCACGATGAGAAGTGATTTGCCTTTCTGCACCAAAGGGTAGCAGCTCAAAATGTGAGCTGTGGTCTTGGATCCTCCATGGAGCGCTCAAGTCAAGCAGTTTCACCCCATAATACTTCTGAGGCCAATTATACTTGTGGTAGCACTTAGCTGTTTCACAAAGCAGCGAAGGCAGATGTTCAGGCACAGGAACACAGATTTTTCTGCAGGGGGTTAATTTTCATTTTTATTGCTTTATTTTCCTTTGCTGGAAAGGTGTCTTGATTTGCAAAGCAGAGAAACCATCACATGCTATTGAAGGGGACAGACCTGGAGAATGTAGGCTTTAAGAAACCGCTCCCCACAGCTTCACAAACAGCTGTAGCCTGCCCAGAGCTTTCCATGCCTGTCTGGAGATTAGTGGAGTACTGCTGAAAAGAAGCTAAAGAAAACCTAGGTAGCCATTGCACCAAAGAATTTGGCAAAGATGACTAAAGCAGAACGGGTTCTCTTTCTAGTTTCCTCCTTCAGTGCTTAATGATTACTAATGGAGAGGTATTCCCCTGGAGCCTGAGCTCTGAGCATCTTCCCTGCAGCTTGCTGGGCCTTTTCTGTTTGAGTTGAGTTCTGTGTTACTTCAGCTGTTAATGCATGCCGAGCTTTGAATGCTAAATACTCTCATTAGTATGGGTAATGATGATGAGGAAGATGCCTCCAGCTTTCTTTGCTGATGGCTTTCTCCTCTGGAAAACTGAAAAAGAGGGATGTTACTGAGCTTGCATCCACATCTTGCCAGCCCTATCTCCTGCTTTGGGGTGGGATGGCAGCAAGTGAAAGGCTCAGATGTCATGTAGGGGAGGGAATGCTGCATCCTCCCCAAACCAGAGTAAAAGGAAAGTTGCCAGTGCATTGGCTGTCCTTACTGAGGAAGGATGCTTGCCTGAGCCACATTTTGTGGCTGGACCCCCTGGCCAGGGGAAAGCGACTGCAGCCATGGGCACAGAAAGGAGGACCAAGAAGATCAGAGGCTGCTGAGGTGGCAAATAGGCACCAGCAGGACATCTTGGATTTGTACTGCAGCAACTATTTGAAGGGGGCTCATCCTCCTTGATGTAGACTGCATGCTGGCTGCAGGACCAGACCTCATGGTAGTGCTGTGCACACAGAGCTGGGAGGTCACAGCAGAGATGTTGAGGAGGTATCCTTTGTCCTGCAAATGGACCCATAAAACTCGTGTCCCCCACTGTAGTGACAATTTTTCACAGACAAATGGACTCATGAGACACTTGGAATGAAGCTTTAAGTTAATTGTAGCCTCTGTTATAGGGGCAGATTCCATTTTTAGGAGGCGAGTGAGACAATGTCATAAGAAAAAAAAAAACCTGGCAAAGTGAGCATTATGTCCCCAGAACTACCAAAATTAAACACTTTACCCATTTTGCTTTTTTGTCTAGGTGTCATCCATCACTGCTGCTGTTCTCATATTCAAATGTATGTTCACGTCCTACACTTATATTTTAAAGAAACAAATTCAAACCAGATGTAAATGTGACTTCTCCCCCCCGAATTTCATTGATCTTGATGTGCCTGCATGAACTGTGAATTCATGCTGGAAGAAGTGGAGTTATTACTCGGATGGTAATTAAATACCTCTGTGCTGCAAATGCTGGGGTCTTAGGCATTTTTTTAAACCAGTGTTGCCATTATTGCATTCATTTTATTCAAATTTCACATAATTAGCTTTTATCTCATTAGTGAATATATAACAGCAAGGAAAATCGTGACACAAAAAAATATGCCAGTGCCCAGCTGTCTTTGCTTCCCCAGCACAAAAGATCCTGCCTCTTTTAAGTAAAACTTCTGTTTGTCTGTAAGTGAACCTGCTACAGGATTACAATAATGGACTCTTTCAAGGGAAAACAATAAATACGGTATCGCCTGACAGATGCTGTCCTTCCTGGCTGCGGTGTTCTATCTATTATTTAATAAGATAGACATGATGTTCAGGAGAGCTGGAGCGATGAGGTGTAACTGTATCTTTCTGCACCACAGAGGAACCTCCAAAGAGATTAATGGAGGAGGAAGAAGGGGAAACTTTTTTTTCCTTTGGGTTTCTGGTGTCTTGTGACTCCAGCTTTTGGGTTGCAGCCAGGGCCTTGGAGGAGCCCTACTGGATGAAGACTGAGAAGCAGAGAGCTGCTAGTAGGTTTTCCCACCACTTCTGCAGCAAATGTGTCTTTCTTAGTGCTTTTTTTTTTTTTTTCCAGAAATTGTCTCCATAAGATGAAGTCAAGTCAGTTCCAGCTTGGATAATCTTGATACTATTGATTCAAAAGAGACACAGATAAATGCACTGTTACTAACTGTTAGAGTTGAAGAAATAAGTGTGGAGCAGCTCTATGCTGGAGGCATGGCCTGAGAAGGTAGAACAACAAGTGTGGCTCTCAAACATCAGCTGTTCCTCTGAAGCTGTTAGCAGAAGGTACAGAGGGGTTTTCTTATGACTGGCTGGGAAGTCTTTAAGAAAAAGAATTTTGGAAAACAGCATGTATGTGAAATGAGGGTATATGTGATCTGAAATTGGCTTTAACAGTTAATGAGTGGTGTGGTGACAACTGGGACAACAGGCAGGGACTGTTTGACCAAAGAAGGTGGGGTTTTTTCAGTTGAGCTATTTTCAGCTAGCTGAAATAAAGGAGGTTTTGAGGTTCTGGGGAAGAGACCAAAGGAGGTTTTGAGGTTCTGGGGAAGAGACCAAAGTCTTGTGTCTAGGAATTGGTCTGATACCAGCAGTTTGTTCCAATTAGTCTTCTAAGGTAGCTGCTAATAAATACTACAATTGGGTGTGAACAATGGTCTTCAGATATGAGATCAAACACAGCAGATAGTCCATATGCTAGACTAGAACAAAAAAAGCTATACCAAACCCTTTGGTTCATGCTGGTCAGATCTATTTCAGAAGTGGCCTTTGTGCCTGGCTACTGGGATATAAAGTTGATTTGGCTCCCTGCCAGCAGAAAACGATCCTCACCCGCCACCACCCTGTGTTTTGCTATCACAAGACAACGTACTCTGGGCATGCTGACTTCCTCTGATCTGGCCTCAGGTGTTCAACTGCTAGCAATTAGTCTGCCAAAATCATATTTCTTGGGTATCACAATCTGAAGGAAAGGGCCAGTGTCCGATTCTTAAGAGGCCAAGGGGTTAACGTGTTTAATAAAAATCTTCTGTCACTATAAAAAGATGTATCCTTATCTCTGAAAGCGACATATTCTATTACCCTGGAAATGACTGATTGGCCCTAATGAAGCTCCATGGGGAGAACACACAGCAATATGGCTGGCTCTGGTTACCTTAGCAACTTTCTCCTTGAGAATTCAGAGGCTAAATTTATATAAAATTGGAGATCTAAAAACATCTGACAATATTCCAACAGAGAAGAATGTCACCCACTGAAATTAACCTTTGATTAAGAAGGATGATGTTGCTGTAATTGATCTGGTGTGTGCCTCCAACAGAAGGGCTTTGAATGTGCATTGTTGTTGTGAGGCAGGGAAAGCACCAGGCAGCTCCCAAGGGGCCCAAAGGAGCATCCAGCGCAAATCAGTGGCAAGGCTTATGGAGGAAAAATAGGCAAGATGGGGAGAAGTGGTGGAGAAACTGCCTCCACATAACTTAGAGCCATATGGCTGTACATGTTCTTAACTCTTGCAACCCTACAACAGCCAAATTACTATGTTTTTCTACTACTTGTAGCGTTGTTCTTTAAACTTTTCAGCTATCAGGCAAGGTATATTCCTCAGCTTCCTGAGGAACCTACCTGGGTCTTGACCTAGACTAGAAGAACTGAAGATCTGCCAGCTGAGACCACTCTCTGTTACTGGTAATCTTCAGTTCCGGTCTAGGTCAAGACCCAAGCAGGTTCTTCAGGAAGCAAAGCAATAGACTGAGTCTCATTGGCAAGAGTCTCCCAAGTTGTCTAGTCCAACCACTCTGCCATGGGCCGGGACACCTTCCACTAGACCAGGTTATTCAAAGCCCTGTCCAACCTGGCTTTGAACACTTCCGATGATAATGGACTGGGTGCTCTGGTAATACAAGTAGTCATATGTGTGACTTAACTGGTATATAGTAATGTACTTCCCTGGATGTCAGTGCACAAACTCTTTTACAGTTGCTGAGCATCTTCAGCCACAACAATGCTGCATAACTCTGAGAGGAGCTTTAGAGAAACAATGCTTTTAATTCTGCAGTCTTTAGCTTTTAAGCACTTGCAGTTTGTAGATTGCTTTAAAGGTGGATACGTTGCTGGTTGTCTTCAATAATTTTAAAGATAATCTGGACTAACTCAGTTCTCAAGGACTGAAATGTCTGTAGGCTACGTGGGGAAAGGTAAAGTGGCAGAAGAAAAACTGAGCTCCCATAGATGAAGCTCAAAGAGCCGCTGCTGGATGGGATCAGGGACTGAACCACCACTTTCCACAGCCTGGAGTGGTTAATTTTACTTGTGGAATTTGTTGCTGGGGGAGGTCAGCAGGCCAAATACTCCAGTTGGGTTTTAAATAGGGCTGGATAATTTCATGATGTCTAACAACATTTGCAGCTCTGCAAGGCAAGCTAACGAGGTTAATCAAATCTTATGCTTCAGGGAACTGCCTTGCCATGCAGGCCTGCTGCTGTGTAAACACTGCAAAATGGTGCATTATGGGTGTTTGACCAAAAATATTAGGAGTCTGCATCAGTGAGCCAATTTTGTTCTTAAGCTAGAATGATCAAGGATTTGATCTGAGATGGAAAACCGGAATAGCCCTCATTAATTCCCAGCTTATCACTCCCTGAAATGCAGCTGCACTGGCCTCTATTAGAAGAAATCAGGGCAAATGTGCAGCCACGAAACCTTGAGGAATTAGCAGTTACACTCCACTGCTCTGCGATGAGTGAGGATCTCCGTGACTGCAGTCCCTGTTGTACTTAATGCCAATGCTCTTAGGGCAGCCCTCTCCCACTGTAGTGTAGTGTGCCTTCTGCTGGGTCAGAAGCTCATAACAGGTTAGGAACTGGTGTGAAGAACTGAAGGGCTTGCCCAGGTGAGACAGGGCATGGCTGCACAAAGACTTTGTCCATTTTCTCCTCACTGGCTTAGTGAAACCAGTATAATTTCATGTAAAGTTCTTCACTGTGAGGCTTGCCGGTGACCTTGAGCCTCAGTGGAGGCAGCGGGGGCTCTGGGGATGCCACAAAGCTTGGGACCACCTGGGCTCACTGCCAAGTAGAGTAGATCCTGTGATTTGTAAATGTGGAGTATCATTTCAATGAGCAGCTGACATGTTTCTGATTTAGTGATGCAATGGAGGGGAGATCTCAGTCTTTTGTTCCTATTATGATCAGTCACAAAGGGATTATACTGGTATAAATCTATTGACTTGTTTAAGATTTATACTCTGAAAATTGATGGCAGGATTTCCATGGCTGCTTTTGTTTTTCTTGCTACTTGGGTCCTGGATGTGATGCTTTAACTGAGAACTGAAAGCGAGTGCAGAGAGCTTGGCCACTGAACAGCATCACTTCTGGTCTCCCTCTTTGCACAGGGTGTTTACTGCCTTCAAAGAAATCTGGAAGAAAAACATTCCTGGCTTGATTGTGGTATTGAGCTGGGCTGAGCTAGGTGGGCTCAGGTTAAGTTTGGTTCTTCAGCTATATCTAACAGGTCCAGAACTGTGGGGGAGAGGGGAAAGCAGAGCTGGAAGGCAGCACACACTTCTACATATTCACTTGAGGGTGTCTTTCCTTTGCCCTTGCTTAATCTCTCTTCAGCTAGCACTGGGCATTAGGCTGAAGTGTGTGTTAGTGATGGTTGAAAAAAGCTCAGGGTTTTCATGGGCTTTTCTGGCTGAAATATTTAAAGGCATGAAAATCTTAAGCAAAGTCTTCTAGACTTCCCTAAATTGTCACATCCTTAAAATTCACAATAAGCCAAAGTGTGTTTAAAGTGGGGAAACAAAAGGAATTAGAAACACCTCACATGTAGGGGAAAGTCTGAGTTTCTTTGAATTAAGACAAAAAGGGTTGCAAGTTTTGAGCTGCAGATGTTTTCAATATATCATTGTAATTAGTTCTTCACATATTCAATTATTGTTTAAATGTAAAATAATAGATGTAATGTATCTTCCATTCATGGAAACAATGTGATTACAGCTTCTTTTTTTGCAAATAATTGCATGATGACCATGCAACATAATATTCTTGAGAATTAATTATGGAGGAGGATGACTAAGAATTCCCCTCGGCATACTTATGCCATGCTGGGGAGTTTCTAGAAATGTCACATGATGCTGACCTGGCTAACTCAAACCAACAGAGAAATGTGATAATCTCCATAAAATTACACTTTCATTGTATGTATATATAAATGCATATGTAATCATGTACATATGTTTATTGCTATGCAGGATTGAACTACCTGCTCCATTCAAATTAATACTGTTTCCAGTGCTGGTTCTCAAGTGGTTCTTCCCCAGGGGTCATACTTGCTGGATAAGTGTCTCAGCAGAGTACTGTCTGACAGTCAAGAGTTTTGAATACTCTCAGTTGTGTCACTTCAAAATATCCCTGAGAATCCTTCTCTTGAATGGAATAAATTACAAAGGTCTCTGAGATATTGGGGGCGGGAAGTAATCTCTAAATATGAGGTTAACTGATGATTAACCCACTTGATAGAGGAACTTGTTGCCGATCAGGACTGATGGTGGAAGGTGATGGCATATACATGTGTGTCACCTTATGGCATTGCAGTGGATGATAGCCTTCTGTCAACACTTTGACTCGGAGCCAGTGATCTGTCACAGGAATTTAGGGTGAAGTTTTCTGATTGTCTTAGTCAAATGCAGTATTATCAGACTTGGCCTACCTGGCCATTAACAAATAAGGATAGGTACGTTGGATGGTATTAAATTGTTATGGTTGTTTTCATTCCCTCGGGTGAGGAAGGAAGTCAGTCTGCTCTAGGTGAGGTGTGCTGTAATTACCTGTTGGGAAGGTTTGAGGTGTCTTAGCCAGGCTGCAATGGCAACAAATGGAATGTATACTTTCACATAATGTATATGTTGCAACGACAGGTAGCTTGAAAAGAAAAATGCTCTGCAGAGAGGCAGATAGTCAAGGACCCAGTCCTGTATCTCTGACATACTCCTTGCTCTGTCCTATCTAACCAAGTGATGGAAATAAGGGGCCATAAAGTCGCATAAAAACCAACAGCCAGATAACTGCCAGATCTGTTTTCTGCTGAATAAAAACTAGTTACAAGGTATTGATAACTACTCATCTGATCTTTTGGTATCCTTGGTGCTTTTGAGTGATATTTTTAATCACATCTGACAGTAAGGTGCTCAGCTGTGTGGCTCAATAGAGACAAACCTTATCAGACAATCCAGAAACTCATCAAGATTATTCAGTTTGCAGAGCAGGTTTTCAGATGTTTCTTTCTGGTATGGACCACACACATGATGTCTGTCTGTCACCTTCCAGCACACACTTGTCACTCAAAGTGTGTGGAGGAGCAACCAGAGCATAATGAAAAACCCTGGATAAAAGGAAATTGAAAATGAAAGTCTCTGGCCTTTGGAATTAAAGGATGAAGCAATCGCTGGTTAGCTCATTCCCCCCTAGGGAAGTCCTCCAGCCTCTTGCGGCCTGGACTGTAAAGAAGCTTACACTAAAATATGCATTACATTTTATTTTGTTGAGAGGAAGAAGGGCAAATGAAATGACCAGAGGAGAGGTGGATGGGGAGCGGAGCAGAGTCGGCACTTTCCATTATGTTTCATTTGTCAAGCCAGTTAGTCTTGCTGCAGAAATAATCTCAGGTTCTCTGGCCTTTTTTCCTTCAGACACCTGCTGCCCTTTTGCAGTGATTTATCTCCTTGCCCCATTTACCCTCTCTGGGAGGGAGAGAAGATGGTTTTGGAGCGTAGCTGGACCCTCAGCTCAGACAAGCCCTGTCCCCATTTCTGATTGTGGTTTGAGAGCCTTGCTGCTTCTGTGGGGAACTTAGATTTCTTTTTTTTATTGAGCCAGCATCTAAGAAACATCTATCTAGATGTGCTTTGAATTGAATTTGTCAGAGTATGCTTCACAGAGCACACATTCAAAATACTGGATAAATCTCCCATCAGAAACTGGCAGATTTGACGTGTTTTTGCATCTCCCACTTTCCTAAGTAGCCATGTGCACTTTATTTCACAAGATCCCTTGTAGAAAAATCGAGTTAAAATGCATCCTTTCTTACTGCTAATGGATTTTTTTTTTTTTTTCCCCCACATGGTGTCCTCAAGGTCTGCTTGTGGTGGGCACACTGCAGTTGGGTTCTCCTGCCTGTGAATACCTATATGTTCAGTATAAGTTATAGGCACTGCAACGCATTCCCTAGCTGAAACTTAGTGCAGTTTTAATACTCAGCAATGCTGTGCTACTGAGAGAGGTTAGAAGCTGCTGCTTACACAAAAGCTAACAATTAGCAGTTTTGGGTAGGGACATGAAGTATATACTTGTACCTGTGCTCAGCTCCCTGCAGGGGCCAGTTTACAGTCCAATTAAACAATTACAAATCATTAAACTGAATCTTCAGAATCCTCTGGGCTCTCTAAATTGCTATTTACATAATTCTACAACTAAAAATAATGAAGATAAAGCAATCAGGTGGCTGTGGAACATCCTTTTCAAGAATATGAGAAGCTAATTGTCTTCACTTTATTCCCAAGTGTGCCAACACTGTCTTGTTTGATGGTGACAAATAATTTTGGGGGTATTTTACCCACCTGGCATTTTGAAGAGGGAATAGGCTGTACTTAGTTGGAGAGGCATCATCTTGGAGAAAATATTATTACTCTATACAGGTTCATCACCCCGTGGTGTGCTCATTAAGGGAATATAAGGCTGCTGAAAGATGTAACTTCTGAAATAGCCCTTGCTAGACTTGATAGCACAAGGAGAGGGAAGGCTGGAGCCAACTTTCCAGGTCTTAAACACTGGTGGAGGAGAGATTTTTGCCTCTTTTCTTTCCTGTTTATCTACAAGTTCATGCCACCTTTCAGATAAGAAAAAGCCTTTTGTGCTCATAGAGGCAGCATACTTTCTACAGCTTCATTTCAGATTTTCTTGGCCCCAATTTGGGTTGTGTTCTCCCTTTCCCCCAGACTTTGGAACACAAACTCACTAAGCTTACCATGCTTTCACCAGTTTACTTCGCTAAAGTGGAAATACAATGCTGGAAATAAAAGGATGAAATTTGTCTTAAAGGCCACACTTTCTTTCAACTGGAACTTCCAAGTGCTCAGTGCTTTGGAAAATACATTCTTCAACTGACAACTTGATGGCCTATCCTGCTTAGGACATGCTGAAATGCTTTATGAAACAGAGAATGGCCTAAGCATCTAATTAAATGCCTTGCTGAATACAGAGCTAAATAGTGATTATTTTGCATGACTCAGTTTCTCTATATACCCAGAGGGAAGAATAACAGTTTTGAGCCCTCTCTAAAGCATTACAAGGAGATATAAAGATATCATACATGTGAACTATTGTACAGATACAAAATACTATAATGAGCATTAGGTTTGCCTTTGTAAGTTCAGATAACTGTTCTTTGCCATTACTGTCTTTCTTCAGCATTGCACCAGTGCAACAACTAAACAGAAGTGAGAGTGTTCCAGGTGGTTGAAAATTGCTGTGAACTAAAAAATTAGAAACATAAATGACTTTTCAAACACTTATTTTTTCCAAAGCTCCAAGCATGGTTCATCAAATTTATAAAAATGAAACCAAACCAGTTCTGAACAGGGTTGAGGACTGACACCTTAACTGTGAGAATGACTTGTTGGGTCTTTTTTGCAATGTATTTCTAGGAAGGAAAAATAATCATTAGAAAATTAATGTGAAGAGGACAAATCGCACTTCCCTGCCCTTCCCAGGTTTACCTGTTCAGCAGCTCAGCAATGCTACAATGCTGTATCTTTGTACCAAAGCTTTTTTTTTAACCCTTATAAACTCAGAGTTGTTCTTGGAGCCCCTGAGGTGCTGGTTCTGGCTGTATGCTTCTGCTCCACAGCAAAAAGTGATCCACCACAGGGAACAAAGACAAAACGCCTGGTTTCAAGGCAAAAGTAACCCCCTTTTCCTGATGCAGACCTAGGGAAGGACTAGCAAATGCATTGCTGTGATCGCTCCATGTTTCCTTGATTTCACAGCAAACTAAGTCCTTGATACTACAAATAAATTTCAGAGTTGATTGCAGCCCCAATCTTTCTGAAAGCTTTTTGTTCCTGTAGTCTGTATGTTTACTGATTACTCGCAGCATCCAAACTCTCCAGGACAGCAGGGACTGAAGACCCTGGTGAAGTTTGTGTTGTCACAGCTGGTATCCAGTCTGGGATGTGCGGAGAAGGCATATGGTGGAGGCCTTGATGAAGGGAAACCACTACAGGGCTAGATCTGACTCTTTATTTCCAACCGTGCTTCTACTGAGGGATGCAAAAAGAGACAGAGATGTTATTTTAGAGTAGAATGAGAGTGGCATGGGGAGCCTCTGGAGATTTGGCACTGCACAGCATCTGTTCTAATCAGTTTTCAAAGTGACACACGGAGTGTATGTGCCTCTGGGACACTGGGCATCCCACAAGCTGCATGGCAATGCAGCTACCTGTGCGCATCCATCAAGTGCCTGCACCTTGATGCTGTGGAAGCGGGTGGCTGCAGGGGGTGTGTGTCAGCTGTACCCAGTTCCGCTGACAGACAGATGGCACCTCCAAAAGGCATAGACACCTGAACTTGGTGACACTGTACTATCCTGACCTGAGCTCCTCCTCAACAGGTGATAAACTGCTGTAATTAGAAGCATGTTACCAATCCAAAGTGACCTTGCCCTGTCACAGCCTGAGAGATACCTTATAAATCATAAGACACAATAATTACCAGAATTAGGCAAGGGATTCGGGATTGTTCTGGGTAACATCACTGCAGATCCTCCAAGAGACTCATCAGCTTTGGAAAAGCAAGACTTGGGGTTCCCTCTGGTGTCCTTTGCTAAGGCCTTTTATTGTATCTTTTGGGCACATTTTATGATGATCCAGCTTTCCTCAGAGCTTGTGATGCTCGTTGCTGGCTGGTAATGGCCTCAAGAGGCTTTTCAAACTTGAACAATGTGATATTTTGTTTACAGCATCCTTATGCTTGGCTATGATCTTGAACAGAGGGACACATAACCTAGTAGGCTGGAGGGAGAGCTATGATTGCAGTATTGTGAGGACTTTCTGACTTTTCTACCTTTCCAGGGAAGCTTTCTTACTTGGCTTTCAAGGATAAATTCAGTTGGCAGTTTATATATGTTTGTAAGTGTAACGAAGTTAAAGTGGTGCCTGTTGCCATTTGGGAGGGTTGAGAAGCCCACAAGAATGATGACCAGGTGAAAAAAGGACTGATATTAATTTTCAAAATTAAACAGCACTTTTTGTTTGACTGGTGCAATTCTCCTTGGTCTCACACTTCCAGGTGGATTAGAGCCCTTGAAACAGCATATTCCTTGTCTTTTAAACTTACGGAGAATTTAACCTGCCTGTGGAAATTAACATTGCTCAGTCTCAGAAGATGTAAAGTCTGGGGATTCCCAGTGCGGAGATGTGAGTCAGCAGCTGTCCCCAGCTGCCTGCTCCTTCAGAGCAGCTCCAGCTCCCCTGCGACATGCCTCCTGGCCTGACTAGGAGGGTGAATTGGCACCAGAAGTAATAAATAGAGAAAAGAGTTAGTTGTCTGGAAGGAGAATGGGAAACCCTTGTAATTTCTGTTGAAATCCTGTATGCCTGCTGCAATACTCTCCATGCTTTCATCTGAGCTCTATTGAGATGCTGTTTTAGGGCTTTCAACATTTGTCCCAAAATTTCTCTTGCCAAAATCTAGGTTTTCAGCACAAAAAGTCATCTTTGGTAATGATTCAGAAATACCTTAAATAAGCTTTCCTGCCCCCCAAAAAAAAAAAAAAAATCCCCTCCAAACAGGTCCATTAAGAACCCTTGAAGAACCGGTGCAACCTTGAAATCTCAGGTTCTTTTGCAAAATCCTACTCTGGTTTTTCCTTCAGTGGAGCTGTCTGAAGCTGCTTATACACCTTGGGGAGGACACTAATCTCCAGCTGTGAACATCAGCCGTGTGTGACTCCAGCACCCTTGTGCTTCACACGGAGAGCCTGGCTGCACTTCCACCGGGTAGCCACGCTCAGCAAAGACCAAGTTGTCCCATCTGGCAAGCCAAATAATGCAGGTTGTGTGCTTGACATGAGTCATGTGAGTGGAAGATCTTCTGACTGTGGTAGGTTATATGGCTGAACTTAGCTCCTGTGCCAGAATATAGTCTTGCAGGGACCAAAGCCTGAAGACCTTGCCTCTTGTTCAAGAGTAACAAGCCAGGGTAAACCTCACATCCTGCTTTCTTGGATAAAATAGTATCCTAAAGCAACAAGATCCTGTACTCCATGACTGACCTGACTGACCCAGGATGTCTGTTGTGGAGGCTGTGGGCTTTTTGGTGGGGTTTTCTTTAACAATAGGAGAACTTCAAATAAAGCCTCTGCTCACAGCTATGTGTAGCTGAGACTTCTCACAACTGTTCAAGGAAGGAAGCTGGGCCTTAAGAGGAAAAGTCTGTCTTTGAGTCATGTTTCTTCTATTTCCTATAGCTATTTTGGAAGGATACAGAAAGAAAGGGGTGGGGGGGGAGGGAAGCAAGACTGAAGTTTTTCATCCAGCATCACTAATGTCACCAGCAGCTTCACCATTCACTTCAGTGGAAACCCTTATCACAGCACTTCACATCTTCAGTTTGCTCCTAGAACTGCAAAGCAAGCTGCAGTGTGTTTTGGCTTTACTGGGAGGTGCATTGAACTCCCCCATCCTCTCTTGCTGCTGTTCCTCTCCCCATGAACCGAGCAGGGACTCTCCACTTGTGAGTTAGTTATAAGATGACTTCACACTTTGTCAGTGAACTGGACCATTCTGTGCAGTCCCTGGACTATAGCAGCCTGTGTATCCCTGATCTCATACAGTCACATGTATTCATGTAGGGATGAAATGTCACTATCTAAATGTAAAAGATCCTCTGCATGGATGTAAAGGACCTCAAGATACAACACACTGTAGAGCCGTGCCTGTGGTGTTGTGTTTTGCAGTAGTAATCCCCAAATCTGTAGGAGTGTTACTAGTATAGGAAACCTGCAGTGGGATGTACAAGGTCTGTGTTTGAAAAGAAGCAAATTTGCCGTTGTAAGGCTCAAAGTTGTTGTTCTTTCATGCCAAATGTCTCCTTGTCTTCCTCCAAAACCAAACCCTGTCTGCCCTGCATTGCTGGATGGCTCCAGTCAACAGTGGGGATCTTCTCTAGGGCTGAGGTTAGTAGAGCTGGAAGTCTGCAGTGTTTTTATCCTAAGCGTTGAGATATTTAGTGGGATCTGGGTCCTGGAGTTATGTGGTATACAAAGAATGCCATCTCCTTAAAAAAAACTCAAAAAAGGAAAGGCATTTTGAACTGTCATGGCTGAGGAGGAAAGCTTGCAACTGTGTACTGAGGACCCCAAAGGAACAAACACAGAATTCAGTAATTATTTTTACATCCCAGATTGCTAAGAACTGAAAAAAAAAAACCCAAACACAAACAACCCAAAACATTCCTGGTCCCTGAAAATCAGGCCCATATGAACTCCTTTTTATGCATATCACAAATCACTCTCCAGAGCAGTGTTTGCTGGAGGGAGGGCAGCTCCCTCCCACAGTGGGATCACCACCCTTCTCCCACACCTTGCCTGCAATGGGAACTGCCGAGTAGAGTCATCGCTGTCTGAAACCTCTCAGGAATATACAGAACAGATACAGTCAGTGCCCTGATCTCATCCATTCCAGGATGATGGAGCCAGTTGTCTCTGTTTAACTCGGTGTTACTCTTTTCCCCCTTGATAATTTGCTGACTGCTAAGGATGTGTAGAGAAACCTGCAGGAACCAGCTCATTCCCATGTATCACCCAGTGCTTTCTTTACCCTACTGTAATATTTTTCTCACCTGTCCCATGCAGCGGATTCAGGGAAGTCGTATGGGGGCCAGGTCTACAATTCCATTTATCACGTCAGACAACACAGAAAATTGCATTGCAACAGAGCAAACTACTAAATCACACATAATTGCTCTGATAACGATTTAGGGAAGGTGACAACAACTAGGGATCTTTTTTCATCTCCCAAGGTTAAACATCTTACAGGTATTTGATCGTCTTCTCTTCATGTGAGAACATACGTTTTCTTCCCCACTCTTTTCTGCTCAAAGCACCTCACAGAAAAATGCTTCAAAAGAGTTTTGCTTATTTTCCTGCATTTAACTAAGGAAGGATTGACGGTCTTGTGGTATGTAGGACATGAAGGTCAGCTCTCATTGTCCTAGTCTTGCAGGAAGAGATGGTCCTGCAGAGGACATCCCACCGCACTGCAGAAGGCAGATGCAAAACAAAGACTCTCCCTCCACTACAAGTGACACAGTGCGGTGCACTGAGATGGAGGGACTTGCCCAAGATTACAAGAAATCTTTAGCAGACATCAAGGTGGGGTTCAGGTTGGTCCCAACCCCTGCTCTTAACAGAGAAGCACCATCGTCCCTAAGGCTGGTCTCCTCCCATTTTTGGCTTCAGTGATTTCAAAGCCAATGCTTTTGGTAATTGAAATCCATTTGTTTCTTCTTACGTGGAAAGTCACAAGCTTTTTATCTGTGCAGAACTGGAGGAAAAGGCTATTCAAGCTGTTGGGTGCCCCCCCACTGTCCTTCAAAATAGCCTTTTTATTGCCCTGCAATATTTAAACTTAGCTAAAATCTGTCAACAAGCTGTGAAGAAAACCAGAAGAATCTGGTTGCTTGAGCTTTAATGAGTATCTTCTTGGTTTGTTTTTTTTTTTCTATGGCACTTACTCCAGCTTGCAGCAGCCAAAAATAAAGCTGGCAATTAAGAGTTGCAAGTAACTCGTCTGAACGTTCGCTCCAGTTTCCCCCAGGCAGCCACCCATTTCCATGGGCAAAACCACATCACTTCAGCGACGTCTCTCCCCCTGGACACCTGAAGTCTTGCACAACCTCCCCTGAGCAAGCGTGTGCAGTTGTATTGAAGGGAAGTACCAGCGTTTGGATGCTCCGTGTGCCGGTGGCTGGCTGGGCTCCAGGATAACAGGCTCATTGGTTTGTACTGGGGGTATTTTTTTTTATTTATTTTTTTTTTTTTTGAGCTGATGGAAGTGGGGCAGTGAAGCCAGCCAGGGGCTCACAGCCTTTGGAAACGCCATTCCCAAAGGTCAGAGTGGAGGGAAGAAGGAAATCCAACCCCATGCAGTCTGTTTTCCTTCATTGTCTCTGGTTTTATGTCCAGCGGTGGAGCTTATCTCAGAGGAAAGGGTGGAGGCTTTCCAAACAGCTGATTCATTTCTGATTTTTCTCACTGTTGGGAAGATGCCATGCCTCCTCCTTGCAGCTCTGACTGCTCCAGGTATTTCCGAATTGCTCGTGAGAAAGTCTGCAGGAGGTTGACTGGGGGAAAGCAGCACTTCCAGG
>NW_009646608.1:5672038-5698265 GCF_000708025.1 Charadrius vociferus | reverse complement strand
GGGGGGGGGGGTCTCCCCCTCCCTCTTTCTCCCAGGAAGACACAGCCCAGAAGTCATTTGTCACATATAAGAAAAAAAAAAATCAAGTAAAGAGAAAGCTGAGGTGATTTAAGAAAGCAAAAACTCTGCAAGAAAGAGGTGGGAAGGCAGAGAATTTAAAAAAAAAAAAAAAGCCATTGTAAATCATGTCATGTGGTGTAATGCAATCTGGCTAATTAATCTGCTGTGTTAATTTAAGAGTCTATTGCAGTGGGTAAGGGGAGAGAAGGGTTCAAGGGCAGCCCTCTGCCCTGATGCTGCTGCGTGGATGGCTGATGGGCATCAAGCGGGTGCGGGATGGAGAAGCGGGGTGCTCCGTCAGCTGCTCAGCACCCACCATCCTGACATGGGACAGGGATGGTCAGCTTAGAAATGGCAATGGATGGCTGCCTGGATGCCTCCGAGGACATCATGACTAGCACAAAATGTTTTACTTTTCCCTTGTGACTTTGCTGCCAGCTCCTTTGCCCCTGGCTTGTTTGGAAGTCTTGTGCTTTGGAGGTTGGGGCCGGGCGAATGCTGTCAGCTGCTGGCAGGCTGAGCTGTGTGACAACGTGTGACTTTCAGAGCCAGTTCCCTACCCACGCAGCACCAGCTGCCTTCTTCACTCCTCAGCAAGCGCACCACGAGCCAGACCTCGAGCTGGCCACCTGCCAGCACCCAAATGTGTCCCTAAACCTAGGGACAAGGGGGCTCCCCACCGCACACCGGTGGGTTTGGAAGGATGCTGTGCTTTGGTAAGATTCTGCATTAGCAAGGAGGATTCTTCTTCCCCATCGCAAAGGAGGAGTGAGATCCACACCGTGGTAGCTTCTAAAAAGGTGGCTAACTTCACACCTGGGCCACTGAGTGCTTTACCCTGTCATGGGAAGGGCAAGTGAGCAATGTGTCCTCAGAGCTACTTATGTCTTTGGGTTTTGACTGGTTCTTAGTACCCAAAATGCAGCTTGGGCATGTCTGTGCAGAGGGTGTGAGCCCATGTGCCTCTTCTGCCTTCCATGGGGAAACCTGTCTTCTCCTTCCATCCCATCTCCAGGTCACTGCGACAGCCAGCACAGCCTGTTAGCATCATCACGGTGTACTTGCAGCAAGTCAGGATCTATAAAGGGCCATGAAGAATAACAAAGAGTGCAAGGCGGTGGCAGGATGAATAGAAGTTGGCCTTACTTAGAAAGACCTTGTCCTGGTGTAGATTGCCCAGTTTTAGGGAGTGAGGATGTCAGTCTAAATGCAGATTCAGTGTTGATGGGACTGTCAGTGCTGATGAGCTGTCTCAGCCACACAGCTCCTTAGGGGGCACCTTCGCTTCTCCCCCAGGGAGGTCCTTGCATTTGCGTTGCTGTCACATACATCACTACACCCATCCCTTATTGAAGACTTATAACCAGCAAGTACCAGTCGGTTTTGCATAATGCCAGACTGGATCCACAAACCTCAGCCAGGCTGCTGGCCCTCAGGGTAGCTTCTCTGGACTCAGTTTCCCAATATACAAAATGACATTAATAATACTACCTTCTCAAGGTGCTGCAAATCTTCATTTTTGTTTCAAAGGTGCTCTGGGCCCTTTAGATGAAATTCACAGTTCAGCTACAATATCCTCCTTTGAGTTATTATGTCATTCTATTTTACATTATTATGACATTTGCAGTTCTTTGTACAGTAAGATGTTTCCTTGGGCCCTACTGAAGAATAGGTGTGCCTATGATAAAAGAATTTCCTGCGGTTATTTATCTGACCCTCTGAATTTTCATGGTTTATATATGGGTGGGGATTATTTCTCTGCCTTCTTTTGCTCTGGGCTTCAAAGATGGGAATTGTGTATTTTCAAAGGCTTTGCTAAGAATTAGTCTCAGGTTCTACTTCAGTCCTGGAGGTAGGGCATAGCAGGTTACTGCAATATAGAATATTTTATGAATAGTTTACCAAAAAAGACTGTGTGGATTTCACACTTGGTTAAAGTTTTCACTAAACTGATGAAAACCATCTTAAAAATGACCTTAGGTTTGCAAGACTGAAGGGGGTCTTCCAAGTCATCAAATCAGACATGGAGGAATGGGTTTATGAAATACCATTTATCAAATTCCATTAAATATATATATTGAGGGTTTTTTTTTGTTTCATTCATGTGTGAGCTACACTTTTTTTTTTAACCCTTCTCACTACCTGGGTTTTGTTCAGGAGGTTGTCTAGTGAGGGTCCAAGACCTGACAACTGTTTCCGCTTCCACAGGCAGCACCCCTCAAGTTCTGCACCACTTATGTGCTGAGTGAGGCAGAGGGGTGCAGAACAGGAGAGATACTTTCTCTTCCTGGAGCTCTTTAGAAAAGCAGCACAAATTTGTACTAATAATGGTGTGGCATTTTAAGTCCTATGCAATTTGTAAATGTACATCTCCATGGAAACACGTAGGTAGTGAAGTAATCCTCAATTCATCATCTTCCATGAAATTCCAGCAACTATTCCTAAACATTCATCCTTTTCTAATCCCAGAGCCGTTGCCATGGAAATGATCAGATAAGATACAGGCCTTTAGGCAGATGGGTCTATAAAGGATGCTAAATCTTGGCCCATTGAAATCTACAGAACTACTTAGTATTTCTTCTTATTTAAAAGCAACATAGCTGGCAGTGATTTTTCTTTTGATTGTTTCAAGATTAATTAAATTAACTCCACTTTACAAAAGGCTTCTTTTTGAATGACCTCTGGGAACTAAAAGTGTCTCCGGTCACAGATGTGTCACTCAGGTCTCTCCTCTTCTCTCCTGGTGAGCTCTTGTGTGGCAGCAGAGGCTTCTGCTGCTCCAGTGTTTCTGCTCCTCTCTCCACACATGCATAACTCAAATTCTCACTGGCATTTCTTGTGGTCTGGGTTTTAGGCTGGCTTTTCAGATATCTTGTTCTGCAAAGGAGCTTATTTTTATTTTTTTACCATTTATCGGCGCAAAGGGCAGCATCCAGGAGATTACATCCAACACCCAGAGGATCGCAGCTTTCCAGTGCATTAAATTTTCAATTCCAAAAGCCGTGCAGGATGAGAGGTTTACGTGTGCAGAGGCATCTTCTGAGCACTTTTCCAAGCTGGACCTGGAGGTGTGTAGATGACTGTTAAAATGGGATTTGGCTTCTAAGTCTTTAAGTTGAATGTTCCCAAGTCACAAAGGTGTGTTGAAAGCTGCATGTCTTCTGTCTTTACAGAGAAATGTCAGGGCAGGAGGAGCCATTCATTTTTGCCTTCTCCTAAAATAAAAAGGAGAGTATTTCAAAGACACGAACCACTCTTAGGCACCCATTTTGCTGACTTCTAATAAGGACTGGGGATCCAATTCCCATATATACCTTAGGCATTTTTTGGCAATGTTTCTTTATCTTTCTGTGCACAAAAATGCATGTAAATTAATCTGAACAGAGAACATCTGAATGCAAAGTCTTTTTCTTTCTCTTTTTTTTTTTTTTTTTGTGTGTTAGCTTTTAGGGATGAGAGTTTGATGGTAAGAGACACCCCACTTAACTGCTATGGAAATAAAGAGCCCCTTCTCAAACAGCCTGCTTGTTATTGGGTTTTTTTTTTTTGGTGGAGGATATTGCCTTGTGAAAGGTTACCTGGTGTAGTGCATGAGTTGGTAAAGAGGTGTGAGTGTTCCTCATCTGCTCCAGCACAAAATCCATCAGTGTAGGTTCTCTCCTTAAGGAAGGTGATGTGGGTGTTGTCTGTCCTGAAGGACTAATGAGAAGCAGAGATAGTACAGAGTGAGAAAGTGGATGGCTGTAAACACGATGCCGGTGGAGATGGTTTAACTTGAGGACAAGAAGGAGAAAGTGAGAAGGCAGGAGAGGAGGAGAGAGTGCCGGGACTGGAAAGCAGGCAGGAGAGGAAAAGGGCTCTGCCAGCAGCTGTTCAGCACATGAAACTCCAGGGAGAAGGGCAAATATTACCAACATCCATCAGTGTCTGCACAGTCCGTTCCTGCATCCCCTCTGCAGGCTTTGCTCCCTGCTCTTCCCAGCACGGCAGCAGTTTTGTTTTCATTATAAGGGTGGAAATTATAGAAGCTATACCCCCAGAGCCAAAGCGTTGTCCCTACTAATGCTGCTGGCAGTGGCAGCCCAGGGCATGGGTCCCTGAAAGCGCCTCTGTAAATCAAAAGCTTCACTATTTGCATTCTTGCAGAGTGGTATTTTGAAGATTCCCGATAGATGACCTGCGTTATCCTAGTAATGCCTATTAAAAAAAACAAAAAAAACAAAAAAAACCAAAACCCAAACCTTCATGCAATTCTTTACAGAGCTTAAAAAAATCAATACCAGCAGCTCTGCCTGGGTTTTAATCATTCACTGGCACTGTTTATTGCCTAATAACAATACTGCATGGATTGCAGCTCCTATATGAAGCACACCACAGCCTGGAACGAAAAAGGGGGAAAATAAATTCAGTAAAATCTCACAGTAGAATGGCACGTGTGACTGCCAAGAAGGGCAGCCGGTGGCCTCCACTAGAAAATCTGGCCCGTCCAACTTCTCCTCACAGAAGAGTTTAATAGCAATCATACCATATAAATGCAGATACGGTGCCTTGAATCAAAGGGACACAAGGCCCATATTTCTTTTTTTCTAGCTTTAGCTTATCGGTGGGGAAGGAGTGTCAGGAAGAGGCTGAGTCATAAAAGCTCACAAAGACTTGCAGGAACCAGACCCAGGTGTCCTGGGTTCTGGTCAGCAGCTGTAACTCAGCATGTGATCTTCACTGAGAGACAACCAAGAGAGTTTGAGAAGGAGAGGGCTGACAAAGAGGAGGGCAGAGACTAGGGAAAGGCAGGGGATGATGAGCACGGTGAGAAGGAAAGAGAAAGAGGCAGCAGAGTAGTATGCAAAATTGGAAGGAAAATTTCTGGTGTCTTCAAGTTAGGAGTCAGGAAGAAAGGAGCTTGGACTGAAGGGGGAAGAGACACAGACTAGAAGACAAAGAAATACTGAGATGGTGCTTAGCAATGGTGCTATATAACAGACACAGCAAAGGCTTCCTACTGCGGTAGCCAGAGGAGAGCTACAGTCCCTGTATCTCCCTATCTGCTCCTGGAGCTCACTAAGATGTGAGCCGGGCACCATCAGAGCCTCCCACATTACTGAAGGAATGCTGAATCTCCTGCAGGCAAGGGAGACATCCATCTCCAGGGAGACAGTTTGGCTAAAGCCTCAGACAACATCTCAGTCTCTGCCATTATACTTTAAGTAGCAAACTGCTGTGATTTCAGCAAGACTTAATAAGTTCCCTAAAATATCCCGTTGACTAGGCCTGGCCATAATTGCCTTGATTTGCAGATGTGCAAAAAATAGATGAAAAGACAAGTGTGAAACAGGTGCTCTCATGCAAATGAAAGGATGGGAAAGCAGTGAAATTTTTGTCTGGCTTCTCTCCCTCCCTTTCCCTTTACAGATGCTTATCTGTTTGCAGCAGTCCTGCCCAAATGCCTCTTGGTGATCTGCTGGGACTTTCAAAGTGGCTGGAACTGCTGCAGACTGAAATACGCTTTTGTCTCTGCAGTGTCTGACCCTTTTCTTTCCCAGGGCTTGGAGAAAAGGGCAACATTTCTGCTTCTCACCTTTCTCTAACCTGCGGGTGCTGAAGTTTATCATCAGCTTTCAGAAAGGTTTGTGGCTTTGTCTCTAGCTGTTGCTAGCGAGCATCTGTTGCCCTCTCCCTCCTCTTCTGTGTGTTTCAGAGACAATCAGAAAGAGCTGCTGCTCCCTCAAAACCTCCGACACAAAGATGGAGGCATCGCATCACGTTGCGTTAAGGTTTGGGAAAAGCAGCACCTCTCCCCATGAGGTAAATAGCGTTGACCCGCAGATGTCATCGCTGCCCACAGACTGACAGGTACTCATCTCCCACCAGCCACCGAGACATTCGGTTCTTCCACCATATACTCAATGTCAAACTTAATTCAGAAGTGAGGATGCTCAGTCAGATAAACATTAATAACCAGGGTTGATAAATCCCCCAGAACCACAAGGACTCCTCAGCAGGTCCTAGTTTCCCTCCTAACCCATTGAGACAGAGGAGATGTTGGAAGTGCCACCATTCCCATGGAAAATAGAGAAACTCCTCACTACAGACTCAGTTCCTGCTGGGAAGGCATTGAAGTAGTTATAATGTTCCCGTTCTTCTTCCTCAGAGCTTGGTGCTATTGAGAGTAACGAAGAAATCCCTGGAAATATAGTCCTAGTTGTAACAGGAGCGTCTCATAGGTATCATAGGTGCCGCCGGGTTGGCAGTGACGGTAGCTTTACCACTCAACCTCCCTCCTACAGCGACACAGAAGTAACGTGCTGGAAGGGAGGGGGAAGTCTCCCCCTTCATCTGTTACACCAGTGCTATTAGCAAAGGCCAGGGGAGCTTTGCAGGGTGTTTTTCGCTTAGCAACTTCCAGGCTACTTGGTTTGAGGGACATAGGATCCCTTAAAGGGTTAAAGATGCAAAAGGGCTTTTTTACAGAAGCGTTTTTGTGAAGTACTTCCCCAAATATTTTATTTTCTGATTGTCATTCAAAAGCAGGGTACACCAGGAGTCTCTGGTGTTCCTGATGGCACAAAGGCTGGTTGGGAATAGAGCACCAAGTGGCATCACCAGCAGGGTCTGAACCCAGAGCCTTTGGTACCATCTCTCCCACCTGAGCTCGGGGAACAGCATCTCATCTGATAGACACTGGAAATTGTTACTTTTTACATTTTAAAAAATAACAAAAAGTCCCATTTTCTCTAGAAGTAAAACACTTTGAGAGTTTGATAACAGAGGCTCATCACATTATCTCTGTGTTTTAAAGCAGATGCATCTGTGTGTGCTCACAGTCAAGTACATGATGAGCTGCCCGGAGTATTTTACAAGCTGGGTCTGTGAGCTGAAAACTCTGGAACAAGTAGCTTATCACTTAAGCTGCTTCGAGGATTTAGAGTGGTTTAAATTACTTAAAGTGCTCCAGGGACCCGATCCTGCACCCATTGAAAGCACTGGTGATCTTGTTGGAGACTTACAAGGGACCAGGATTTGGCACTAAAGGCTTAGAGAGCTGAAGTGGATAAAACCTCTACAGCCCTTTAGAGATGGCTAAACCACTCCAAAGCCTTAGACCAGTTTACAGCCCACAGAGGTTGGCCAGTGATGGAAATGCCATAGGAGTACACCAAACGTCTTGCTGCTGTTTACATCAAGTAACTCTTCCAGCCCCTGTAATTGCAGCAACTCATCTCTTTTTCATTTCCCGCTGACAGCAGTGGTCCGATCCTGCTCGTAGCAGAGTCAGCAGCAGAACTGAAGTCAGCGACACAAAATGAAATGAGGTAACTTGTACAGAGTATTGCAGAATCACTTTCTGGAAGTTTGGCTGGTGATAACTAGGCAGGAGCAGAATGGGGCCCCGAGGTGGCAGTCCAAGCGTTTCCTGCTCTTGGTTTTTGCATAAGAACTCTTCTTCAGTCATTTTGATACATTACATTAAAGTACTGTCATTTCCTAAGTTCCTGTCTTCCTTCCATATACCTCTTGGATTATTTAAAACCATATTTAATACTGATCTTTCCCTTCTCATCTAAGAAAGTAGCATCATGAATCCTGGCTTTTAAGTTATTAATTAAAGTACCAGACTTTTTTTTTTTCCTGTGAGGTCTCACATGCAGGGGGTGGGGAGAAACACTCCCATTTTTTCAGAATGAAAAATTAAGAAAAATGAAAAGGAGGTGTTTATACCCAGTGCAGACCTTGAAGGAATATTGCACCCCAGAGGTCCAACCTTCCATTTGTGCACAGGCCTATTCTGTTTTTCGTGCAGAAGTGGAACATGATCCCAACTACAGTGACAGGCAGCAGCGTGTTAAGGGACCTCAGGCAATGTCGCCGTGGCCTTGCAGGCACAGGAAAATTGTCATCTGCTGAAGACATGTGAGACTGAGGGGCTGAACCAGACCTCCTCCACATCACTCAGCACATGCAGCACCTGGGGACCCTCAGCAATGCTCCAAAACCGTGGCATCTCAAAGGATGGTTTTCCCTGTCTTTCTAGGTTTCTCCAAGATCCCACTTCGTGGACAATAAAAGAGGAAAAAAATCATCATTCTTAAGAGAAATTCAGGCATCCACAATACAATATAGCACAGGATGAACTCCTGAGCTATCCCTTTTTGTACAAGACTTAGGATCTGGTGTTGTTGATAATAGCATGGAGTTAAGAAAGTCTTAGCAAACCTCCTTACTTCTGCAGCCATTGCCCACTAAGCTGTTCCTCCTTTTCTAGATGCCCTCAGCATCTCCGCAATCCTTCGAGATTTGGAGTTGCAGCAAAACCAGAAGGAGAGGATTCTGCTCCCAGGGGACTACAACAACCTTTTTCCCAGCAGCTTCCAGAACACACTGAAATCCTGTCAGTGGAGTAAAAGCCAAAAGGGCTGGAGAGAAGCATCTCAGAACCATCATACCAATAGAAATGCTCTTGTGATACTAAAAAGAACAGGTATTTTAAACATTTTTCTGCTTAGCAGAAATCCCTTTATTGAACACAGTAATCTGGATAGACTGACTAGAAATGTAAGTCAAAGAGACTAATCTATTTTCATATATATACCAGCCCAGATGTATGTATTTTAGATTTATAGCGGATAGCTCAACAGTGTCCCCTGAAGGATGTATTGTAAATAAAAGAGGTTAAGAAAGAGGTAAAAGATGACCAAACAACAGCAGAAGAAAGAAGAATAGGGAGAAATTTGTGAAAATCCTTAGGAGAAATACTTCCAGCTACTTCTCTTGTAATGATGATACAGTTCTGTAGTTTTACAGGAGATTAATTAGTTGCTGCAGTGATGTCTAATTAGCTGGACATCAGCTAGTTGTGCCCAAGAAACCTCTCCGCGTTTCCAGAGGGCACTGCTGTAACAGAAAGATGAGTCTGATGCAACTCCCTCTTCAGCTGATCAGGGAAGCAGTCTTTTCTTGTAGGGTGATTCCGGTAAAAAACACCATCGCACCGCGCACAGGGGATGCACTCGGTGACTACCTGGTGGATGCCAGGATGGCAAAAATTTTTGCCACGCTGAGGCTGAAGTCATCCAGGCAGACCAAACCAGGCCAGGCATCGAGAGCCACGCCAACCTCCCCAGAGAGGTCCTTCGGTGCCACCAAGCACATCTCGGTCCGTGGGCTCATTTGGGAACAGATGTTTCTGCAGCATCTTCCCTCGAGCACTGAGATTTCTATGCAGAGCCATTATTGCTCTCCTGCAGCCGTGTTCAGCTCGAGGCCATGATCCTTCAGCGAGCTCTCTGTGCACGCTGCAAATTCATTGTGGGAATGCAGCTGTTGATAACAGCCACAGCAGGAGTAGGAAGTTCCTTCTATTCATTTAACATCACTGTGGTTTTTTAAACAACATCGCTAACGAGGCTTGCTTTTTCTTTTTTTTTTTTTTTTTTTCCAATCTGACCACGATGAGCTCAACTCTGGTAGCATTTTCTGTAGGGAACCCATTTGCTGAGCCACTGTGTCCACTGGCACTTTGCAGTAACGCCAGCACTCGGTAAATATTGGCCAATGTGCCTCTAAGTACTATTAATGAAGTTAATTAGCAACAAAAGTTTTCAAATGTGAAAAAGCTACAGGCATAGCCATGGTTCATTAAGCTTCTCAGAAGCTTCAAACAAATCTTAACTGCATTTCTCAGGGGAAAAAAAAACCCAACTTTTTCCTATAGTCGAAACATTTTAGCAGTTCTGCTCTGCTTTATGAAAACATCTCCTAATATTGGCATCCTTCTGCAGGCAAACTTCACTGAAGGAGAGAAGGAAGAATGAAAATAGAAAAAGAAAAATGTGCTTGTGCAGCATTGTGGGTTACGCATGAGGCTGGTTTCCCTCTCCTTTCAGATCTCCAGCATCTAGGAGGATCCAGAGGTGACAGAAACAACTTGGGATAATCCTTGTGGTCCAGCAGCCTTTACCCTCTGTGGTCAGCTTTGGGTTTGGGGTGCAAGCAAACCTCCTTTGGGTCAAATTACCTCCTGGGAACCTCCATCAGAGATGTCAGAACTACTGAACATGGGCAAACACAGCTTTTTTTTCTTGAACACCAAATCTCTAAGTGCTCAGCAGGC
Organism: Charadrius vociferus; assembly: GCF_000708025.1. NCBI lineage: Eukaryota > Metazoa > Chordata > Aves > Charadriiformes > Charadriidae > Charadrius > Charadrius vociferus. Next base: position 5,688,097 of record NW_009646608.1, on the reverse strand, counting down.
TCCCAGAAGTTTTCTTGCTCCGCTGCAGGTGTAAGTCCGACACCAGCTGAGCAATGGAGGAGATAACATGTGGTCAAGGTGAGGTTGCCACTTGGGACCACTTTTTCTTTTTCTCTCAGCTTTCCGGCTGGTATGAGCAGAATTACTCACGGTCCTGGGGAGCTCCTTTATGCCAGCGTTTCTCACCTCTGTCTTCATCTCTCCATCATAAAGCAAAAGGATTTACTGCTGGAAAGAGCTATCAGCAAAAGACAAACCAGAAGCAGATGCTCAGGACTGTTCAGCGAGGCATCTCCTGACCCTCATCTTCTCTTGCAAAAACCAGCAAAGTGGGTGTCTGCTCCTCACCTTACAAAATAGATGCAATTTAAGAATATAAAGCATTGCGTGGTGGGAAGGGAATGCCTTTTGCCTTGCAACGCCCGGAGGCATAAGGAAGATTGGTCCTACTTTCCTGGCATGGCCAGCAGTAGATGAAAGCCTGCAGACTGTCCTGGGGGAATACTCACCTACAGGTGACCTCAATGATGTACTCTCTTTCTACTCAGATGGAGCTGATGGAGCATTTAAGAAGTATTTAGGAAGGAAAAGAAAAGAGCATAACCTTTTTAATAAGTAATTTGCCTATGGCAGTGCTGGTCAGTCCAGCATATATCCCTCTCTCATAATTAATCAAGACCAAGTGCTAGATTTGCTATCGTCCTATTTAATAGCATTATGGCAATCCAAGATTTAAGCCAGTGCCTTAATGTCCCTGCCTTGTTTAATACCATTACTGCATTATAAATTTAAGGTAGCACTTAGGTGGTAAATTTTCAAAGCAATGTCTGGGATTTAATGTCAACAGAAGTTCCACCACTAAATTTTCTGCTCTGCTTTAAAAACGTTCCTCTTAACCTCTCGCCTGCTGCTTAATACCTGAGCTAAATGGGATACTTTTAGGATACTCCTCAGGTCAGTTTATTCCCTGGTGAATCGTAGAGAGATTTCACCCTGACGGAGACTTTCCCGGTGCAGAACTGGGGTGACAAGTAAAAGCAAAGACAGCACGGTCACCTCTTAAAGCTTCGTTTTTATTTGAATGAAACAGCTTTTATCTTGACCAGCAGAGAACAGGGTTTGTGGCAGGCTGTAGGAAATGGGGGACAGGAAAGTACCAGATACCTCCTTTCTCCTTCCCCATCCAACAGATGCAGTTTTGCACAGAACTGGTGCTTTTGCTGCTTCTTCATGCCAATGTTTGAAGTCTTTCTGACGCAGGTAGTGAGATCGCACCAACAGCCAAAGGACAACATGTTTTTTTTACTGCTTCCCAATTAAAACCAAAATGAGATTTTCTTTGCCATGCACGGTGATTCTGGTTTTCTCCGTTTTTAAGTCTAAGCCAGATGTAGCAATTATTCCTTTAAAATCAGGGGTCGTTGTACCACTGGCGGCTGTTAAGTTGAAATGTTAGCTAAACCTCTCCTCAGCTGATAAGCTTGTATCACAGTCTCTAACTAGGAGTGAGACTCGATTTCCCAAAGAATATCCCTCTTTAAATAGAAACCTAATAAAATGCGTTCAGCATCCACATTGGTTGCTGGAGACCATTTTCCAATAATCTTTCTTTCTGTGCCAGAGTATTAAGTCCAGTAAACTGAAAAAAAGAAACTGTGTAGGAAATTAAAGTTAGTTCATTGTGGCAGGCATCACTTTTAGCTCAGCTGGCTGCATCGCTCCTCGTTGCTGTGAAAATTATTTTGGAAGCCAAATTCTGTTATTGCACCTTGATATTTCCCCAACAGTTCCCTGAAATATCTGAGAGTTCAGAGCCGTGACATGGATGGCGAGGTCAGACTAAAGAGCGTGCAGGAAAAGTTAATATGAGCAGAAGCTGTGCCATTTCATGGTCTATGTCCCTGGAGCGCTACATACATATCAAGCCTCCCAGCAAGTAGATTTTGACACAGCTGGAAATATTTGTACCTGAAAGTCAAAAATTACACATTATTCTCAGCCAATCAGGTGACAAAGCCGGTATCATGTTGTCTACATATTTGGTGAGATTTAACCCCTGCTAATCTCCTTGCAGATGAAACACAAATAGTTTTCTTGCATATAAGAAGAAGAACAACATGAATCCTTCACCAGAATTATTTACTGAATTACCTTCCATGACCAGTCATCAAAGCAGAAAGCAAAGTAGTAATGAATTGAGAAGGAGGTGATGGGAAGCTAACAAACTATTCACATGGTTTTATTCCTTTGGGCAAAGCCCTGATTCCACCAAAATCAATGAGAACAGAATAGGATGAGACATGATTTATTGGTACAGTCAGATCTCATTGTGGTGCATTAAAGAGGTCGTGATGATTACAGGTTTTCTCTCACAATGCTACAAACACAGCGACGTATTTAGAAAGCATCAGATGTCAAACACCAAACTGTTTCCAAGGGAATTTATAAAACGTCACATCACAAAACGAATCAAAATAGTGCCTTTGCCAGTTTTTATCTTGTTTCTTTTTGGCAAGCACTAATTGCTCAGCATACACTAATCCCAATTCTCCCTTGATGTAGAGCCATTGTAGTCAGTTCTGAGGACAATGTAGTCGCAATAGCCTGAATTTGGCAGCGTGTGTTGCATTTGGAGCATAAATCAACTTGGCTTTGCTTGTTTCCTTCCTTGATCATGCACCCAGATAATCAGTGATGACTCAGAATTACTCAAAGAGTAGATATTGCTAGTTCATTTTGTTATCCTCAATATTGTCTTGTCTGTGCACTAATCATGCTCCGGGGTAGCTGGATTTAATGACGGTGTCATCAGAAAGTGGTAATGTCTTTTTTGAATTCTTTGTGACAATATAAGCCAGCTGATGTATTGTTCGTGATATTTTTCTGCTTATATCCTTAGCATGGATGGTACAAAGATGAAAGCAACGCTGTCAAGCCTTTTTGACTACAGCTAAAATTCCCATTTGCTATCAGAAGGGATTACGTTAAACTAGCCATACTTGGGCCGGAGGTACCTTAAAGACATACTGCAATGACAAAAAGCATTACCAACATGAAGATGCAATTGCCTTTCATGGGAGCTTAGCTTCCAGGTATGACTGATTGTTTTAGGGCAGCAGCACTGACAGGCTGGGCCAATTTTATCAGTTGGAAATTTCCCTCTATTTTTATTTGATTTATTTTATTGGAAAAACGTTCTCAAAATGCTGGTGCAGGGGTTTTGTATATTAAGCATTTTTCTTTGCTAGAAGGGATGTGTCAGGACATTGAAGTCCATCTGATCGTAAGAACTAGGCAGTGACTTTCACAGGGAGAAAGAAGGTTGCAGCTCGGAGGACCTGAGCGCTGCTCTCGCATCAGTTTTTGCCTGTCACCGGGAAGCGAGCGAGTCTGCATGGTGCTCACGGTGAGTGGACACAGGGGACTTTCAGCTGAGCCTCTTTCAGGCCGGGAAGCTCAAACCCACACTGTTGCCCATCACCCATGATGTCTGCAGGGACCCAGGCTGGTCCCCCAGACCTGCCTCCAGAGCACTTCAGCTCAGGCCAGCACCCGCGGTCCACGGATGCTCTGGTACGTCTGGAAAAGAAATCTGAACACAGCGAAAGCAGAAACAGAAAATGATCAGGAGCTGATGGCTAGCAGAAGTCCTGGATGTAGGTGGAGAGCGTGGTGTAAGATCAGTTATGGTTTGTGAATGCTTTGGTGCAGCTGGGAGGGGCTTTCCAGCACCAGCACAAATGTGTCTCCTGTTAAATGAGAACTGATGATGCTTAAAAAGATTCTGTGAGGCAAAATAAGTGCATAAGCTTGTATAAAGGTTCGACCAAAAATAAATTAATAAACAATTTTATTCTCTTATGTATCTATTTTATTTGAAGAGCTCAGCTCCCTCCCCCCCCCCCCCTTTTTTTTTTTCCCTGTAAACTGTTTAGAGGGTCTTCTCAAGCATCTTCATTATCTGAAGTTCACCCAGTAATATCCAAAGAAGATCCTTGGCTGGTGGGGAGCATGATACAAGGACCTCACAGAGCAATGGGCTGGCTACTGGGTTGGCAGTAGACGTGGGCAGCTTCCTTCAGCCACTCTCTTCAGAGTCTGCTGCAAGTCAATGGGCAAAATTTATGTGTTGCCTTGTAAGGAAATGTGAGTTTGAGTAGCTCTTGGTGGAGGGATGTACCCAAACCCCACAGGCACACCAGTATGCTCACTAGCGCCCTGGAGAGAGGTTGAGAGTGGAATATTACTCCTCTTCCCTGAGAAAATACTTCCAGCTCTGGGCTGTGACTCTGTGCAGATTGGACACAGTCCTGAAGATGCCATCGCAGCTGCTTGCTGGGACTGAGGCTATTTCCACGTTGATTCACCATCTTTAAAATTAAGGCAGCATCTCTTCCTAGGGTGGAAAGAGGACTGCTGAACAGAGAAGCAGCGAGGTTATGTTATATGGCCATGGGACTATTTCCCTGATGTTACAGGCAGGTGTTCAGGTCGTGTTCCTCAAAGCAAGAGCTAATCTGGCCAAAGCATTGAGCGTGGACTCACTGGCTGTGCTCTTCAGATCAAATACTTTGACTCTTTGATCTGCTTATGCAGTGTCTTCTGTATGTGGCTGAGCATTTTCCACCATTGTTAGGGAATATCTACTGTTAATTTGAAGGACAGATCTCCTTTGTGATCTTTGGAAAAGACCAAATGTTCAGTTGACTTAACTTCATGCTTCCTAAGCAAAGAAAATAGATAATCCTTGAACAACACAATGCAAGAAAAGTTCAGAGATCTGCAGTTGCATGAGGAAAGAATAGAGGCTGAGTGAGGAGAATTTTACTCATGTGTTTAATTATCTGAGTCAGCCTAAATAAATTGGTCATCCTAGAAGACCGCTGGGATCCAGGATCACTACCGTCTTCAGAGGTCCAACAGCAAACATTTGTCATCTCCCAATTAGCGCTGCTCTGCTGGCGTAGAGTCTCTGTCTTGGCCTGAAAAGGGGCCCTCCCTGGAGATCCAGCAAAATATTGGATAGAGGGTTACAGATGATAGAAAAAGAAACATGTTCTGATACAGAAATAATGCTGTATGTCTATACAGTAGTGATAGCTCATACCTAATGCATCACAAAAATACCACAGCATTTTGTCTGGAGAACAAGGATACGGTCATTACAGGCAGAATTAGAGATGATGTTCGTGGTGAAGCTGGTGAATGCTTTTCCTCGTAAGACCCCCTTCAGATCAGATCCTGTAGGGGGGAAAATTGTGGGTTTTACTTATTCAAAATGCATATGTGTAAAGGGACTGAGTTAAGATCGGTTAGGCAAACTGAACTCAGGGAGTATCTTACACCTGGAGCACGTGAATATACAATCTTAATGTCCTCTTAATGCTGTTTTTTAAAGACAATTTCACAGATGAAGAATGAGGAGTATGAAGAGTATTCATGGAAGAACACAGAACAAGTCAGCACCAGGTAGAAAGCAAAGGAGACAGCCAGAGGCAAACTTGCTTAGTGAGAGAAGTCTCGAGTTAAAGTCTGGCATGGGTCAGCTGCAAAAGATATGCCCCGTTATACTTTCACCTGGAAAGAGCAGAAAAACTTTTATAAAAAATGAGCTGTTTCTGCACTGTATTGAGCTTCATCTGTTAAACACAGTGCCAAGTTGAGTTTGGACTATGAAGAAATACCCTTAGATCCTTTAAAAAAAAAAATAAAATCCTGCTTTTTAGAGGCCGATTAATTTTGAAAAGTGAAAGATGGGCACATTTTAGTGCCAAGTTGAGTTTGGACTATGAAGAAATACCCTTAGATCCTTTAAAAAAAAAAAAAAAATCCTGCTTTTTAGAGGCCGATTAATTTTGAAAAGTGAAAGATGCTGGCACATTTTAAGGAAAGAGATGGAGTTTGCTTTTCCTGAAAGCGGTATCTTCCCAAGTCCTTCCTTTTTCCATTAAGAGTAATAATTGAGAAGGCCGATGATCATCTGTGGTTTGTAGCCCTCAAACACCAGACAGCAAGGAAAGATTGACTTTGCTGCAGAATGATAGTTCCGAGACTTGGTTACATGTCAGTGAATTATAGATTTTATTCTAAATTAAATGAACCATTAGATGTTCAATATTGTGCACTTAGAGAGCTGTAAAACTCTGAAATAAAATTAACAATAAAAAAGAGAAATTATCTAATGAATATGGGAATGTAACAAGGGTGCCGAACTTCCCTGTCCTTGCTGGTTTGTTTCATGAGTAATTACTTTCTTCTTCCTTCTACTGTGCTTAGTTCCCGTAGGCTCTGATGGCAGTATGATTGCCACATTACAGCCTTCAGCAAACCCAGGCGGGGTCCCATATAAGAATTCAGATGACAGCCGAATCTCCTGCTGCTGTCACTATAATCAACTAAACAAACTACTGGGGGGCAATGGCTCATGCTGGGCTGTAATGTCGACATAGTCTCTGTGCAAGGTATCTTCTGCTGGTGAGATGTTTTGGATCAACATGATGTCAAAACTCTTCTTTGCAATTACAGATGAAATACAGCAGTTCAGCTCAAGATTAACACTGCCTTCCTACAGACTTCTGGATGGAAAATGGTATTTTGGCTTACCCCTGTTACCAGCAGACTAACCACAAATAAGGACTTACCAATCCATGGCTTGGGGATTAAAACTCTCCGTGCCTCTGTGTGTGCGTGTACATGTGTGAGACTAGGGGCGTACCATTTAATTTCTCTATATCTTAGGTCTCCATCGCTATGGAACAGTTAATACTCCCTTTGGTAGTCTGATAGAAATGCCATTCATTTTTAGGCTGACATCCTAAAGGCACCCATACCTTCACTTTAGAATCACATGTGTCTAAAGGCAGCTTCAAATTCCCATGTTCTCTCTTCACTTCTTGCAAGCTCTTCTGCAGAGGAAAGCTTTTAAGAAAAAAAAAAAAAAATGTCATTCAGCTTGTCTCTTTTTGTCTTTTTTTACAGACGCTTCCAACAATGGAAAGTTCCACAAGAGGTACACCCACAGGAGAGCAAGAAGGAAGGAGAATGCTCTAAATACCTCTTTTGGCAGCAAAAAAAGAGAATGAAGTAAGTACATCTTAAAAAACTTGTATTACAATTTTTTTTTTCTTGATCACACTGTAAAAATCTTATTCATTTCAATGGAATTACCCAAGTGTAACTTCAAGGAGAATTTGGCTGATGTGGGATCAGAGCAGGAGGCTTGGGAGTAGCAGCTGGCAGGATGCCAGAGGTGTTTCATTCCCTGTGGCTCCTTTTTCTGGGAAGGAGACCGAAAGGGAGAAAACCCCACAGCATATGTACTCAGAACGTTTCACCAAACAGATCACTCATCCAAACCATAGTCAAAAAGTCTCTTTTCCAGCTTCTGTGATAAAACACACAGAGCTCTGACCTAACAGATACTCTCTGCACTGGAAATCTGGGGCATCACTTTATGCGGTACAAAATTAAGTCTAGTAGACAGAGACAAGAAGTGACACTTCAAGGAGGGGGATTTCTGTTTGAATACTGGGGGATCACTCTGCTGCCTCATGACGCGCGAAGCATCAAACCAGTGCCACTCTCCAGCTCCCAGTGCAAACCACAGCCTGTGCTGCTCAACCAGCTCTGCTCAAGCGTGACCACGATAAACTCCTGATCTCTGTACAGTATATCAACCACTGGATTAAATATTCACCCCCCCGTACCTAATCTATAGCTAGAAGTTGTCACGGCTTGGTTACACATCTGGTTGACTAAACCTCTCGGGTGGCTTCGTCCAAAACTCCCACTGACAACAGCCAGAGACAGTCTGGGTGTGGGGTCATCTGAATCCCCCTGAAGGTGAAAGATTACAGCAACCCAAAGGATTAAAGCTAAACCAGCGGTGCTTACAGAACTGGCTCTATGGAAAGATTTATGAAGGTTTGGCAATTGCAGCCTGCCAGTGAAAATACATGTTTTAACAGTACAGTGACTAAAACTAATGTTGTATTTCTGCTAGCTGCTGCCCGTGCATTTGCTGATGTATTTAGTTTCTAGGTTCAGGGCTAGAAGACCTTACTCATCACAGCTCTTAATGCTCTTATCCTACTGCAAAGCCCGGCACCTGACTTGATGAATAGTTACTGGTATTAATCATTGGAGGGGACCAGTTTCTTCTTTGCACATTTGTCTGAAAAATTGCACTCTTCGTGGGAGCTTTTAATGGATTTCTCAGGTCTTTCTCAACCGTGACACATAATGCCTGAAATTCAATGGCAGCGACAAATGAAAGGGACAAAAACCAAGATGGAAGCATAATTACCCTGTATCAAAATATAGTGCTTTGGTAACTGAAACTCACGGGTGATGTAGCAATAGTTTAACATTGCCAGGCAGTGGGGCTGACAGTCCCCTTCCTCACAGCCACCCATGCTGCCACCCTGCTGTCCCTTCCCCAAACTTAATTGCCTTGCAATTATTGGTTAGGAAAGAAACTGTAATCACTAGAGATTAATTGCATCTCTCTGAAACACTTGTCCCTGGAACTGACAGAGAGAATGGTCTCAGTGCTTCTGTCTGTGATATCATTTAGCCATGAAAATACAGTGACTTTTTTTTTTGGAAATGTCAGGGGGAAGTTGCCAGCTCGGACGGCTCCTGGGGCACACCAAGAGCTTTGCTATTTCCATTACAATGCGGCAGGAATGATCCGATTTTCCCATCCCTTCGGAGAAGCAGGAGCAGATCTTGCCTTGCTGGAAGCAACAGAGGGGAGAAACGATGCAGAGCACTGACCTGGGGTGGGACTCCTGCTTTTTTCTGGAGAAGGCTGGGATGGGATCTCACTGAACCTGTCTTAGATCTTCTTCCTTCTGGTTTTTATACCCTGAACCCCACCGAAACCCACGTGCCCTCATGATCACAGATCCACTCTTCTGTTCAAAACCTGCTTTGGTCCAAACTAAGATGTCAGGCTCCCTCTGACCTCCCTCCTGAATCACATGTTGTCACCACAAGCTTGGTGTTGGCAGGAGAAAAGCTTTGAGTCTTTCCCAGCCACCTTGTAGAATACCATAGACAACACAACACTGCTACTTTGCCCGTGATCCAGAAATATGGGGGACGCGCTTCCTTTCAGGTCATCGTACCCAGGTTATTTCTAATTCCAGCACTGGGAGCAGACCTTATCTCCTTTTTGCATTTCCATACCCACTCAATACAATGTATATTTTCATTTCACACCTTACAAGCTCTTCTGTCTTGCTGTATGTGGAGCAGTGTCCAGTGTATTGTCAGCTATAGACAAGCAATTAGCATTACAACAAACGATGCAGGAAAATCATGTGTCTGATTCTGAAATCGCCAAATGATTGAGGAAATCTTTACAAAGAATTTTACCAACCACACGTACACGGATCACATTATGGGATTTATGGAAACACAGCCACCACATCAGTGCAGTACCATAATTTAGAGGCTGAAATTCTCATTCTGGGGTATGTGCCATAATTTTTAATAAAAACAATTCTAAAATAGAGCTGCTGCCAAGCAAAGCATTACCAGGGCTGCCAGAAGGCTTTTTGAGGTGCCAGCCCAGCAGAAAACAAGGCAGGGTCTAAACACGGGTGGTACGGAAGGCTTCTTCAGATACCTGGTGGACTTGCACAGAAATTCCAGCAGATTGGGGTGCTTCTTTTTGATCGAATTGGCAAATTTCTGATAGGGAAAAGAAGTCCATCAGAAAATTTCAAGCCTGCAGTACTATGTTTTACATAGCAGCTGAGAACAGCTTTTCCAGATGGTTTGAGGTAGGAAAGGAAAAGCACATTTGCCATATGACACTGGAAATTTCAGAGAGCCAGATGATAGTAGTGAACCTGGTTTGGGGACAGGACTCAGCAATGACACATGGAAATCATGGCTTTTCCCACAGCACTTTCTTGTTTCTATTCTCATAGCGTCTCACTGTCACTCCTGAGATGGGTAAAAAATTCCTATGGGAGCCTCTTGTACTAAAGATATCCAGACAATTAAAAACTGACTACTATACAGCACAGAAAATAGATAAGCGTTTTTTAAAAACACAACAAGTGCGCTGTAAAGTGCTTAAATCCTGCAGCTTTTGTTCATGCCAAGTCCTCAAGTAATGGCAAGTGGGTACCGAACCGACCAAAGCAAAGTCTTGCCAAAAAATCTTTTGTCTGGTACAGTTGCTGCTTGTATTAAACGCAAAGTCTCTTCTGGGGAAGGTCAAGCAGAGTTGGTGGCAACAAATCTTGGCATCAGCTTCTGCGATATTAGTGGCCTCTCTGGTTGCCCTGTGCACTGGCTTTTTAATCTCATTTGCCAGAGCACCTCTGAAGCTGTGTTGTTAAACGACGGATCAAGTCCAAAACACATACGTGATAAGCTACTGGGCCCCTCTTCTGTCCTGATAGTTTATGTTACATGACATGATTTTTCTTTCCACTCTGCATCTTGAAAAGGAAGATCAATGTTGTGGAGAATTTTAAATCAGCTCACACTGCAGAGGAGCTTTCATTACCTACATATCAGTCCTGGAAGTACACAGTAATTCTCTGCCTTACATTACTGGATTTTTTTGCATCTTTTCTAGGAACTAGGTATTGATCCCTGGAAAATGAACAACAATTAAAATAAAATATAGACAACTGCAATCCCAGTGGTCCCATTAAAGGATGAAATGCTTCATTAACACCTCATAAGAACATTCGGAACATGAGTCGAGGGCAACTTTCCTCCTTCATCACTGGTGAGTAGTATCAAGAAAGGAATGGATCAGCCTACATGCAAATTACAATAGTGTAACTAACCCAGCTATAAGTTGAAGTGATCTTTCCTACCATCTCAAGACCTTTTCTCTACTCTGAAATTGTTTTATCATATTCCAGCCTAAATCAGTTACTTAGCAATTTAATCTTAAATGAAGTAAAGGAAATGTAAACCATCACAGAAAGCATAATTACTTTGATAAAACTAGGTCATACTGTAAATTAAACCAACACAACTTCATATATCCATATGCCCTTAAACTTCTTGACTGTGAAGAACCCATGTCAAATTGTTGGACATGATCTTTCTCAAAACTTCAGCTTTGAGGTTTTGACTGGGAAAAAGCTCTTCATGCTAGCAGAGGCAGAAAATTTGAATGACATTTGAACATTGCAGAAATGCTGAGTCTCTACCCGTGACTACATAGTTTTCTTATATTTATTTAAGAAATTGTGGGAAGAGAAAACTGAGCAATACGCTGTGCTCCTGCTGATTTCCATGGGACAAAGGTACCTCTGAAAATTCAGCCACTATGTGTTGTTCAAGTCATAGCTTGCACATTCAGTGATGCCCACATGGAATGTAGACTGGAAACACACATTAAGTTAGCATGATTCAGGAAAGTGTAATTGGCTGCCAGTGAGGAACCCAAGAGAATAAGCCTGCAGTACTATTTTAGGTGCAAAAAACCCTGTAATCAAGCCCAGGAGGTAACCAGTCAGTATGGAGACAGGATCTAGCTAAGCTACAGTCTCCCATGTTATCTCCCATGACTGTTGTAGAGGCTGTCCTAACTCCTCCTTATCCACCCACACAGGGGGTAAACGATGCTTGGATCACATCTGTCCTCCTGAATGAGAGAATGCCCCCCTGGAAACTCTGTTTCAGCCCAAAGAGTGAGGAAATGGATCCAGCTATAGATCTGGCTTCCTGTTGCCCAGAAAATATCTTATTCTGCATTTTCTGCCAATTTCTTATTGACTGTATTTCATCCAGCTAGAGACTGACAACACCTGAGACATCAATGGTGTTATGTAAATATCTATCCTATAGATTCAGGGTTATCCACCTAAGGCTTCTGAGGTTTCTAGTTTACTTCTGAGAGGTCCATGAAGAATAACTCTGACTAATGTTCCTTGTCATTTTGCTTAAATTCCTCAGCTGGGAAAAGCTTAGGGAGGCCGCAACTCCAAAAAGGTTGACAACTGAGGCAGTCAATAGACAGATAATGTCAGTCAGTCAGATGCTGTTAGTGTCTGACAGAAGAAATATCAATAGCTGGCATGACTGATAGGGAATGATGGAAATACCACCCACAAACAAAAAAAGTAAATAAACAGGATTTGAAAGCTCCATGTTGCATTCATTTTGAGACTTCTTATTTCCCCCTTTTTAAGCTGATTTGATTTTGCTCCTCGGTGCAATCCTTTGATCCAGGCATCCTTTATAATAAATAAATAAAAAGTGGCCCTTATGGCAGCACCATTAACAAGGGTGCCACCTCAGTCACTGTGCCCACCTGAATGGACCTTCTGTGAACCGCCATGGAGGGGAATGGAGATACACCTTCCTACGTTAAGCGACCTTTGTGTAATCAAGGGTACGTTGCTTAATGCCTTGTAACCAAGTAAGAAACAAATAAAGAAAGGAAAAAGTGATATTTTTTTTTTAACTGGGGCACAGAAGGAAATTATGGGTAATTTAATTGTTCTTTACCATAAAAAAAAAAAAAGTCCTTTTTGTACATGTTCATCTCCTGGTGTTTGAGATTCTGAAGTGTTAAGCCTCTTGAAATGATAGATAACACAGAGTTTTTGGCTGGAATCTGGGCCTTTGAGTTCTGCCAGGCTATAAATAAACATAGATTGATTTACATATTTATTAAATTCGTTTTTACTAGGTTGCAAACGTTTCAGGTCTTTCACATGCTGTGGTCAAAATGCCAGCAAGGTCACTCTAAGAAATACTGAAATTCACAAAGATGTTTCCCAGGGCCAGAAATGCATCAGTTTAGGAGCAAAGAAGAAAAGGAGAAAGCAACACTCGGGGACTGTTGTGAGTACAGGTAGGGAAGATCTGAAGGAACTTTGTGGATGTGTTATATCGTTAATAGGCAAGATATTGATGGATACCTCTCAGTTTCTGTCATTGGAACAACGTGGCCTAGATTATCTTCTGGAACAGCAGATCAGATTATATTGAAGAGTGTACCTGCTGCCTCAAGGAAGCATAAAGAAACTTAAGGTGGAGAAGGAAAGAAAGAAAAGCATGTGAGTCCAAACATACACACAACTATTGTTTAAAATGTACCCTTTCCATGCATCTTTGAGAAAATAAACCCACCCGAACGATGAGTTCAGCGCTTGGCAGCAGCTGTGTATTAATTGCACAAAACTGAGCATTTCAGCGTGAGGTTTTAAGCAGGAACTCAAGGTGCTATTTCCAAAGAGGCTGAAGTATAAAAAGGCACCTCGTGGCTTTTTTCAAAGGCCCCGTATCTCTCCTCACGCGGAATGAAGTGTTGTGATTTTTCCAAAAATCCAACTAGAGACTACCTGCATCTTTAGCTGCCTTCCATCCAAGAAGGATTTCAGGGACTGTAAGACACATCCATCGCAGCTAAGGCTTCAGCTCACCTTTGAGCGGTTCTTCAGCATTAGCCACACCATCTCCTTAGAGCCTGCTGTCTGGCTCAAGGCTGGAGCAAACTAGCTGCCTGGCTGCGTGAAGACACTTGGGTATCACGAGAGGAGAAGACAACTGGCTTACCCTTGGCAGCACAGCTGCGAGCAGATTGTGCCACGCGGCGTGACAAACTTGAGTGCACGCCGGCATGTTTAACAAGGACAATACAAACAATGCCAGCACGAGTTATGTTGGGAACAAGTGATGCAACTTTTTGTTGCTACTTTTCTTTCACACCTTCAAGCCTTTTGACCAAGCTGCGCCACAAAAATGTGAGAAACATGTCATTCACTGGAGGGGTGAGGAAAAACTGCTATTCTGAGCAGGAAAGAACAAAGTCACTCACCGAGCCAACATGTAGATCATTGAAGAATTTACATATTGTCATCAAGTACGGATGCCAGAATCTGATGTCTTTGATGGCACATCAGCAGTCTGATTAGCAACATGAAGCCATCTCAGAATGGAAATTATTTGTCATGCTCTGAAAGACTGACATTTGACATCTGGTTTGACAGGTTATAAGGCATCACAAAACCACACTCATAAATGAAGAAATTCTGTTCGTCCATCAGAGCCTGCAAATGATCCCCCCTGTGATCCCGGAGGCATTGGGATTCCCAGGAACACCTGAGGGCTCTGCCTCTGCAGCAAAGGTGAATTTGGCCTGTCACTCCCCAAGGCCACCCGGCATACTGCCAGTCCAACCTTCATGTCAGGAAACAGAATTTCTCATTTCTTCTCAACTCGCACCTCTGAGAAGACCCTGAAGCCAAAGGATCAATGGGCATGAGGAAATAGAACTGGGATTAAACTACCAAACACAATGGTAGCATGTTATTACAGTGGGACATAAGTCAGTCAGTCATTAGTATAACATTCACCGGGGGACACTTAAATGCTAACCCCTGTAGAAGCAAATGCCCTTTCAGTACCAGTCATGGTGTGACTCTAAGTTTCTCAGGGATGTAGGGACTGAGACATAGTTTAATATCTGGTGCGACTGAGAAATACAATAACATGCAAAGCAGTGAAGCATCTTGTAACAGTTATAAAGAGGTAAGGCATTCTGCTTAGCAGCCGTAACAGAGCAATAAGGTCATGCCAGCAAGCACCAGTTCACCCTAACTGGATTATCTTTTTCTTTGAAAGAACAAAGCACTCATGCTAGTCTCCTGGTTTTGTATGCAGGTGGTTTCACAGCACTGTAGTATACAGAGAAAGGCTCCATCCTCAAGGTTCACTGCTGAGTTTGTGCCCAGTGATGTTCAGGAGAGTTTTGATGGGACAAAGACCTCAGAATTTTGCCTTGGATCAATTGCCCTGATAAGAACTTGCACAAACAGCTGCACGGGATGAGAGTAGAGGTCTGTCTACCCATGTATGCTGTTCCTCACCACAGCCAAAATCAAAAGATACATGGGACGCCATGTGATAGGCTTCCCTAGAAGCAGAGTCGAACTCAAGTACATTTGCTTTGCACTTGTGCATCAACAGACTCAGATTCTGGAAAAATAACAGGGAACATGTATTAAAAGCTGGGAGCTTTCCAGTAATAACTCCCATAAACCAATCACACCCATTGAAATCCACCAGGCATGCCATTTATTTGGTGTTTTGATAAATTATCGCTCTGGGGTACACCGAGGGCCAGATTTTTAAAGCTATTCAGCTGTTTAACTCTCATTGATTTCAGTGTAATTGATTTCCGTGGGAGTTAGGTGCCTGTATTGCTTCACACTTTGGGCCAGTCCCTTCTATGGTAACTGTACCAATTAGGCAGGAGAGCTATTTATCAGGAGCCCCATTAAACAGAATCAGTGGTGCCCAATTACATCTAAATTACCAGTTCAGCCACCCTGATGGCTGAATGGGAGGGGCGGCACCACCATTGACAGGGAGAATCTCTTCCATCTCATCCCACTTATAGTACCACTCATCCAGGAAAAAATATCCCGCTTCCTCCATCAACCCATGATATTTTTTTTTACCCTCCCACCGGGTCACTCTGATATTGAAACAGACTAATGGTGTAATGGATACTAGGAAGAAAAGTAGGCTGAATCCAAACCTAAATGAGTGGGGCTTACATAATTACAGGGTGAGAGAAAGAGAAACTAGAACCAGAGACACGGTCTTTTCAAGGTTTCCAAGGCAGCAAGTGGCTGCTTCTCACACAGCACGAACCACAATCGTGTTTTCAATTCTACAGCGTCAGTTTCCCCTATGATGAGGAGGAAAAAAAATCCCCACTCTTTTGAAATGTGAGTGCTTTTGAAATAATAGAGAGAAGGTCTGGGACATTATGCTCCACATGAGTAGTTGTGGTGATATCTTCATTTATTTGATATCATCTTCTGACATTTCATTCCATTTGCAGGCAAGTCATTTGTAATGTTACGTACAAAGGATTCTGGTGTCGTGATCTTTAACGTTTGCCCTGCATCTAATACTGAAGATCATTCAACCATGAGGAAACCAGCTGGAGGAAATTCCTCTCCTGCAAGACATGAAGGCCAATGACGGTATGAAAGATGTGGGGCTGCTTTGTCATTTATTGCTCCATATTCCATATGTTTGTCTGATTGGTGTAGGGAT
>NW_009646608.1:5644577-5672008 GCF_000708025.1 Charadrius vociferus | reverse complement strand
ATTTATTAATACAACAGTTCATGTGAAATGCAGACAGCTGAAAGAAAAAAAAAAATAGAAAGAAAGAACCAGACAGGAAGGCGATGACTGAGCAGAACAGCCGTAAGGGAACTCTTGGGATGCTGCTGAAAACCACATGAGGGTGGCAAATCCGGATGGCCAAGCCATCCCTAGCACCACGCTTTGGGAGAAAGGGGTTCCAGCGGGGGGTGGGAGGGCAGAAAGATCCTTTTGGCAAAAGCGCAGACAATGTCTGTAAAGCTGTTAGAACACCAACAGGTAAAGCTTCTGAAGAAGCTGACTCCAGGAATCACAGGAATATTTCCCTGGACAGATGGATCTTTCTATATAGGTCAAACTTTTGCTTTCTGCCAGCCTTCTTTCTCACTCCTAGGATGACACCAGCTGCACCATGATGTACTGCTGGTTCCTCGTTCTTGAAAGAAATTCTTTCCAGGTGCCAAATCCAATCAGAACAATGTAGGTAGCTCAGGTGATGAGAGGGAACCAGAGCCAATGTGCTGGGAGGAGTAAAAAGCGCAGACAGCATTCCTATAACCTGCACCACCAGGAGACAGACCTCCTGGCCTGCCTATACCACCGGGTCTCCCAGGACATCCCTCCCAGCTCAAGCAAGCTTCACATCTTCCCACAAGCGCCTGAAAAGGGTAAATGCTGACTAAAACCACTTCATTTTTGAGATCAGCCTTTAATGAAAGCTCCTTGTTACCCGCAACCTTGCTTCAGTACGAATGAGCGAGTTAATGCACTGCTCAGTGCATCGTTGTATTACAATGCAGTATTTCATGCTTACTACTGTTAGGGGAAAAAATATGAATAACTCGTTTAGCTAGATTTCATTTCCTTACTCTCTGCAAGGTCTACAAAATAATTCCTCAGTGGGCATTCGTTCCAGCACTTAACCTGATCTTTTCAGCTGCACCAGTGATCATTTCTCAGTTCCTGCACTACTCTGCGAGAAAATAGCTCCACAGTACCCTGCCTTCTGTGACCTACCCTTGGTAGAGCTCTCACATCGCTGTGCCACACAGGTCAGAAAACAATTTTGCATATTTGGGTGGAATTTGTAACACCACATTGTTTGGTTTCTATGAGGAAAAAAAAAAAAAAAAAAGAACCCTTGTTCTTCACAGGACCAGGAGCAAGCACCACCACTGTGGGGTTTCCCTCAGCAGGCATCCATGCACTCACCCACCTTCACCTTAAGCCAGGGAAAATAATAAGTGTGACTCATTTCTGTTAAAAGAAAGAGGGAAAATAAAGAAACCATTATTTTCCTTTTCTCTACCATCCTACCGCAATCTATTTCTTCTCTGTTCTTTACCCAGTTAAATTGTTCATTCACTGTTGAGTCCAACTAACCATTTTTACAATGTGCTGGTCTTGGTAGGTGTGGGAAGGAGGGCACAGAGACTAATGAAGTAATTACCCCCAGGCTGTTACTTGTAGAATCTGGCACTAAGGAAAAGCTTCAATGGTGTTTTTTCTTGTGATGAGGGGAAAAAGAAAGTGGTGTGGCTCAGCCAAAAGCTTAGTGACTGAGGAAATCAGCTCCAAACATCCATACCTCAGGGTGAAAGCTGGATTTCTTCTTCCCGATTAGCTAATGTTTTCACACGTTAGGCTGTAAAATTGCAAAGTGGAGTATTAGGGCTTCTGGTTTCTTCCTGTGAATGACACATAAGGGCACCTTCTTGCCATGGTAACAAGCAAAAGACACAGTGTTATAGCTAGAAAAATGTGCAAAAGTAAAGTTACAGCAGAAGCAGTCAAGGTGCTGTGATGAGCAATGGTTTGCTCATCAGAAAGCGTTATTGAGAATATCGGGTAGGGGGAATGAGGAAAAAAGACAAAGTCATCGATATTGCTTGTTCTCACAGAAGAAAAAACCGTATCAGGATCTTGTGCTTCCATCAATGTTGGAGTGGAAGCAAAACAAGGCTGGGATTGCTAGTGTGCTGAGTCCTGGCACCGAGGTTGTCTCAACCAGGGATCTTGTGATCTTCTTTCTTCTGATGTTTTTTAATATATTGTTTCTTACAGTTATAAACCCTCCCATTTATTACCCTTCCTTACTTACTGAATTTTTCCATTTCTAAAGAAGTTTCTTCTACCCCATCCTCCTTAAGATAACACTCTCTTGAGCCATAAATATCCCTGTTTCGTTCTTTCTGAGATCAAACTCCTATTGCACTTAATGAGCACTTGGCCCAAAAACAGGTCCAGGAGCCTTCAGCTAACCTTCAGCCCAGGTTAGCACTTTTATTTTTACTATTAAGCATGACTAATCTCCAGTGCCTCCAACAGAGAAGTGAGTGTCCTAGCCAGGAGTTTTAATACTTCCCAAAGGCCTTTTGCAGTTGATCCAGGCTGGCTAACAAGCCTATAGCTTGTGCACAAGCTTTGAAACATCTGCTCTTCAGTGCACCATTTTAGCCCTTTGAGTTTGGCCTTACTCGTGCTATTTTTGGCTTGTGCTAGTGACTGACATGTTGTCCTGCTGACTGTGTTATTTCATATCCTGGAAACACTGCAGGCTGTGAGCTACAGGACTCTCGGTTTGGGAAAAACACAGGTTTCTTCTGTAAATCTCCATAGTGTGAGTGTGTGCCAGCAGGAGTCACCTAGCAATGACAAGAGGGGCGAGAAATGAGATGGGTACTGAAAAGCATTAATAGATAATAAATAAAACAGTGGCATAACAGACAGAATTTGATCAGCTGGAATCTCAAATATTGGTGTAGAAGAGGAGTATTTATAGATATGGGCTGCTGCAGCCCTGTTTAAAAATACCGGCAGAAGTTAGGGGGAGAACTCAGATTACTGCGTAGGGTGGAAATGGCCAACCTACAGCATAACATTTGCAATTCTCTGGAAATCTTGGGGATTTCAAGCAGCTTGGGGAATACTATACTGCACACACATGGTGCCTGCCATGTGTTCAGCCCTCTCTACTCAGGAGGCCAAATGCCAGGATTTGTGTATGTGTGAGTATGTGTTTGGATAAAGCATTACTGGAAAGGGAACTTATGCAAACTTCTCTTTGCTGAGGTCACCTGAAAAATTTCCACGCACAACTCTAACAGTGTAGTTGTTTTATAACTGAAGCCCAAACAATGCCACTATAGAATTTTTAACCTTTGTGACTGTTCCTTCATTTCCACAGAGGGAGGGTGGGGTTTTTTCTGTGCTTTACTTGCTCAAAGTCAGTTCATCAACAAGTAAAAATACCTATGGCACCTATTTCAGGTGCCCATGTAGATGATTGCAACCTAGAGCATACACCACCTGCAGCAATGGTGTATCGGTTGTGCCTCAGTATGTTGTCCCTAAATAAGGGTTCTTCACCCAGTGTGCAAAAAACTATCAACACACTGAGTCGAGACATTTGTCTTTATTTCAGTACTGCAGAATCGGGTGCCGGGCATTTAACAACAGCCAGCACACCACGCGTTTCTGACAGTCCAATACTCATAATGATAAGATACAGCTGATTGGTGAGCTGATTGGTTCCTTTACCATCCCTCATCATACATATGCATTCAAGTTTGTGTTTTAAACATTTTGGGAGATCCCCTTAATTACCTTGCTCACTATTTACAAGAGGGTGCGTGTACATAATTTCCTAAGACTCCTCTCGGACACACTCTTATCTACCCTCCATTCCAAAGACTATAACGTCTTGTCATCCTATACTTAGATCAGAGACCGGGAGTGTACTCCCTCCGTGGGCCTTGTTCGCCTTTTCTGTTAAAAGAAAGAGGGAAAATAAAGAAACCATTATTTTCCTTTTCTCTACCATCCTACCGCAATCTATTTCTTCTCTGTTCTTTACCCAGTTAAATTGTTCATTCACTGTTGAGTCCAACTAACCATTTTTACAATGTGCTGGTCTTGGTAGGTGTGGGAAGGAGGGCACAGAGACTAATGAAGTAATTACCCCCAGGCTGTTACTTGTAGAATCTGGCACTAAGGAAAAGCTTCAATGGTGTTTTTTCTTGTGATGAGGGGAAAAAGAAAGTGGTGTGGCTCAGCCAAAAGCTTAGTGACTGAGGAAATCAGCTCCAAACATCCATACCTCAGGGTGAAAGCTGGATTTCTTCTTCCCGATTAGCTAATGTTTTCACACGTTAGGCTGTAAAATTGCAAAGTGGAGTATTAGGGCTTCTGGTTTCTTCCTGTGAATGACACATAAGGGCACCTTCTTGCCATAGTAACAAGCAAAAGACACAGTGTTATAGCTAGAAAATGTGCAAAAGTAAAGTTACAGCAGAAGCAGTCAAGGTGCTGTGATGAGCAATGGTTTGCTCATCAGAAAGCGTTATTGAGAATATCGGGTAGGGGGAATGAGGAAAAAAGACAAAGTCATCGATATTGCTTGTTCTCACAGAAGAAAAAAACGTATCAGGATCTTGTGCTTCCATCAATGTTGGAGTGGAAGCAAAACAAGGCTGGGATTGCTAGTGTGCTGAGTCCTGGCACCGAGGTTGTCTCAACCAGGGATCTTGTGATCTTCTTTCTTCTGATGTTTTTTAATATATTGTTTCTTACAGTTATAAACCCTCCCATTTATTACCCTTCC
The DNA here is from genome assembly GCF_000708025.1 of Charadrius vociferus. NCBI lineage: Eukaryota > Metazoa > Chordata > Aves > Charadriiformes > Charadriidae > Charadrius > Charadrius vociferus. The sequence goes on along the minus strand of NW_009646608.1, from coordinate 5,667,405 downwards.
TTACTTACTGAATTTTTCCATTTCTAAAGAAGTTTCTTCTACCCCATCCTCCTTAAGATAACACTCTCTTGAGCCATAAATATCCCTGTTTCGTTCTTTCTGAGATCAAACTCCTATTGCACTTAATGAGCACTTGGCCCAAAACAGGTCCAGGAGCCTTCAGCTAACCTTCAGCCCAGGTTAGCGCTTTTATTTTTACTATTAAGCATGACTAATCTCCAGTGCCTCCAACAGAGAAGTGAGTGTCCTAGCCAGGAGTTTTAATACTTCCCAAAGGCCTTTTGCAGTTGATCCAGGCTGGCTAACAAGCCTATAGCTTGTGCACAAGCTTTGAAACATCTGCTCTTCAGTGCACCATTTTAGCCCTTTGAGTTTGGCCTTACTCGTGCTATTTTTGGCTTGTGCTAGTGACTGACATGTTGTCCTGCTGACTGTGTTATTTCATATCCTGGAAACACTGCAGGCTGTGAGCTACAGGACTCTCGGTTTGGGAAAAACACAGGTTTCTTCTGTAAATCTCCATAGTGTGAGTGTGTGCCAGCAGGAGTCACCTAGCAATGACAAGAGGGGTGAGAAATGAGATGGGTACTGAAAAGCATTAATAGATAATAAATAAAACAGTGGCATAACAGACAGAATTTGATCAGCTGGAATCTCAAATATTGGTGTAGAAGAGGAGTATTTATAGATATGGGCTGCTGCAGCCCTGTTTAAAAATACCGGCAGAAGTTAGGGGGAGAACTCAGATTACTGCGTAGGGTGGAAATGGCCAACCTACAGCATAACATTTGCAATTCTCTGGAAATCTTGGGGATTTCAAGCAGCTTGGGGAATACTATACTGCACACACATGGTGCCTGCCATGTGTTCAGCCCTCTCTACTCAGGAGGCCAAATGCCAGGATTTGTGTATGTGTGAGTATGTGTTTGGATAAAGCATTACTGGAAAGGGAACTTATGCAAACTTCTCTTTGCTGAGGTCACCTGAAAAATTTCCACGCACAACTCTAACAGTGTAGTTGTTTTATAACTGAAGCCCAAACAATGCCACTATAGAATTTTTAACCTTTGTGACTGTTCCTTCATTTCCACAGAGGGAGGGTGGGGTTTTTTCTGTGCTTTACTTGCTCAAAGTCAGTTCATCAACAAGTAAAAATACCTATGGCACCTATTTCAGGTGCCCATGTAGATGATTGCAACCTAGAGCATACACCACCTGCAGCAATGGTGTATCGGTTGTGCCTCAGTATGTTGTCCCTAAATAAGGGTTCTTCACCCAGTGTGCAAAAAACTATCAACACACTGAGTCGAGACATTTGTCTTTATTTCAGTACTGCAGAATCGGGTGCCGGGCATTTAACAACAGCCAGCACACCACGCGTTTCTGACAGTCCAATACTCATAATGATAAGATACAGCTGATTGGTGAGCTGATTGGTTCCTTTACCATCCCTCATCATACATATGCATTCAAGTTTGTGTTTTAAACATTTTGGGAGATCCCCTTAATTACCTTGCTCACTATTTACAAGAGGGTGCGTGTACATAATTTCCTAAGACTCCTCTCGGACACACTCTTATCTACCCTCCATTCCAAAGACTATAACGTCTTGTCATCCTATACTTAGATCAGAGACCGGGAGTGTACTCCCTCCGTGGGCCTTGTTCGCCTTCAGTAAGCTCTCGATATGTTAATCCTTCAACAATTCCATTTCTTTGATCTAAGTTTCGGTTAATTGGTTCTACATCTAGTCCAGGTGGATGTGCAAGGACACAATTAAGTTTAATTGTTTCTACATCCAGTCCATGTGCAAAAGGCCCAATTAAGTTGTAATTTCAGGAGTTCAGCAGAAGTTCAATCAAAGTTCTACTACAATTTTATACAAAGCGCTTATGTAACTTTTTAACCATATTCTTTTGACATCAAGTATTCATCACTAAACGGTTCCCATTTCCTCTGACACATGCAGCAATAAAGTGCTCAGAGTATTGGAAGGACAGTTGAGTTTGACACAGGTTTCATTGATTCAGTGGATAATAATCCTTCCTCTGGCAGTGCGAATCGTCTTGGCAGTGCCCAAAATGTCTCTGTGAGTGCTGAGGAGGTGCCAGCTGCTGACATGGTGGGAGATTGAATTCACCCTGGGGAAGGGGGGAGGATCATTTCTGGTTGTGGCTGCAAAACAGTAAGGGGTGAAAGGAGAAAGGCAGGAACATCCATCCAGTTGTGTGGGTTTTCCCTGAGATGACCCCTATGGATACATTTATTTTGATTTCTCTGAATTTAGAATTTGTTTGCTGGCATTATTTTTTTTTTTTACTATTTCCTTCTTGCTAGGCTTCTTAAGGTCTATGAGATCATTCTGTCTGCGTATCCATATATCCACACGTCTGCCTCTAACCTGCCCTCAAAATATCGAACCTGTGGATCAAATTCTGCCAGCTTTCAGCAGAAGCCAAATTTCAGCTGAAGAAAAGGCTGAACCGTGGTCTTAATCTTTATTAGACCACTAGGCAATGTGCTCAGAAAAGAGACACCAATAGATCGGACCAGAGCTCAAACCTCTCAAAACACTACAAAATCCAACTACTAAGCACACCGTTGTAGAAAGCCAAGCTTCACTTTATTATGTTTGGCTTTATTTAAAGATGCAAATGGCCACACACCCCAGTCCACCTGACCTGCCAGTGATGATGAGTTCGAGGAGGCACAGCAGACAGCACACATCAGTGCTTTCGTTATATCTCATTAAATCTATGCTCCAGCAGAAAACTTCAAAATGAAGCCTGAAGATTTAATGTATCAATGAACACCGATTTTGCCTTTCACTGGAGGTACAGAAGAAGCTATAAACACTTCTGTAAACTCAGAGGAGAGTCCTTGCACTGTTATGTTTGCAGACTCTGTCTCCCAGGGTGATTAACGAACAGCAGTAATGGGTCTGTATTCGAGCACAACGCAGCTGGAGTTAATATCCAGATCCTTCCGTGTTTGGGAAAGGCATTTTATAGGTGTTTGAAAATGGGCTGGTTAATCATCAAAACTGGAGTCATTCAAGCGAGAGGTACTTCAGAGATGAGCCAGAGGAAAGAAAAAAAGGCTGCTGTATTTCCTAAAGGTGACAGATCTGACAATGTCTTGTTTCTTCTGGAAGACAGAGATGCTTCATCTGGGTTGACATCAGGGAGTATGGTGAGGGTGTGGGATTGTGTAGACTACATTTTGTTGATATTTCAAGTGATTATTTTCTTAATTACATTTTTTTTAACAGTCACATTTTGCAAGACGCTATCTATGCAGAATAAGAAACACGGCGTGAGAAACAGTGGCCCACGCCTTTAAATACTAACCACAGGTCTCACACCAATTGTGCAAGCGAAGACGATCTTTACCTCTCGTTAAAACCAGTTTGGATCTTCCACACTTGGTTTGGCTTTCTGCCAGCAAAAGCACGGTGCCAACACCTTTTCCTTTCAACCTTTTGTACTCAAACTACAAGAAACCAATTTATGTCAAAGAGCATTGACTCGCCGGAGAGGTGATGTTGGTTAATGTTTGTGAAGCGCTGTGAAGATGTAGAACACTTCAGAAATGCTGCGTGTTCTGAATGGTGGGCAGAGCAGGTGGGGGACACACATACAGCATGCTCGTGCAGCCTGGGGAGGAGGAAAGGTCTGTTTGGGTTACGTATGAGACAGCAAGCAGCGCTGAGGGTACGGTGAATTGAAGCGAAGAGCTCAAGGGCGGCGTGGTTAGACATTTGGGAGAGCAGACTTGCTGTCTGCCCCCACTCCAGATTTGAACGTATTTATTGCAGCTACAAGGCTAACACTTGCTGTTTTGTGCTAACTTTGGTTCGTTGCAGTGCGCGTCCTCCCCCTCTCCTTCCCCAGTGTCTGCTGAGGTCACATCTTCTCCTCCACTCCCCCGGCATTCACGTTTTGGGGACAAACACACGTGGTTCCTTACCCATACGGCGCCCAGCATGCACCGAGCCTTTCCTCCGGGACTGGGTCGCACAGTATTGCTAATGGACCTACTTCGGGGACAGTGACACCACCAGTTTTGGCACAGGAAGATAGCTAAAGGAGTGTCCACTCTGCGTGCAGAGAAGCTGAAGCTGTGCCCGCGCAGTAAGGCCACTCAGGGAACTGTAACCCTGTGCTGCTGCGGCTCGGGGAGGGACAGCCTGTTTGCTCGGGTGCACCTTAACTCGGCTTTGCTGCCACTGGGCCCATCTCACTATCTCCGTGAGGGGATGGAGACATGGGATCAAGAACTCCCCACCGTTGCTGGGTTACATTTTATTTCGTCTTCCAAATTCAGGATGAAGGGACAGAAATTAAGGGAGAGCCAGGAGATGCTGCATGTCCAATATAACACTTAATTACCAGTACTTTTTCTCTGCTACAGGTTCTGGTCTGGTGGAGATTGGTACCTCGACGTTTCCCTGCTGTCTCATTTCAGATGCCATGTATATGCCATCCAAATTCCTTCTAGTACTGGTTTTGTCACCCATGCTACAGGTTTTTTCTGTTGGTGTAGGCACCTCAGCTTTAGTTTGGTGATAACTGTGGGTTTTCTGTCCTGCGCATCATTGCCTGGCTTGTACTTGTCATGGTCTATACGTACCACCTACAGACAGGGCTGGACAGTTGGCATGTTAGTGAACCCTCCCCTGAGAGCAAAGATTCAAAGACAGCAGGTGAGATGTCCTAACCAGAAAAATTGCTGGATTAAATCTAAATGAAATCCTTCTTGGTCCTTCCTAAGAGCTGAGTGGCCCTTACTGAAGCTTTTCTTTTTCAGCTTAACTCTTAAGATGTTTTACATATTCTCTACCCGGGGAATATCTACTAATAAGGTCTGAGCACACTCTTGCAATTTCTTTTAAAGCTAACTAACACTAACCTATCCCTAAAGGGTTGCTTTCCTGTCAGAACTCCACCTTAATTACTATAACTTTACCCATACTCCTGGCTTATGTATTACTGGCCTGTCTTCCAGCTTGACTCCTCATTCACAGATGTGGCAGGTTCTGGGATCTGGGGGAGCAGAGATCATCCGTGAGAGAGGGGGAGAAGAGAAAGAGCAAGAAATGGTCAAGCAAGTTAGCAAATTTCAGTCCGTCAGCCCCTAAATTTCCAAAGAAGGGAATAAAAAAGAAGACAAAACAGAACTGGAACCTAAGGATTTGGTGGCTCCAGGGAAGGATCCAGCTGAAGTATTCTCAGCAAGAAAATTTCTCATAAACCAGAAATTCGGATGGACTGAGATGATGCAATTGAGCTCACTTAGGCTAACAGGGAAGGCTGGAAAAAGCAAGGGGAGCAGGTCTTATGTCCTAACTTTCATGTCCACATTTTCTAAACAAAATATCTCACTTCAGGCCTGCCGGTTGCAGAGGTATGTTTTGAAGCTGAAAAGATTTGCCTCTTCACGCTGAGACAGGAATTTTTACTGAAAAATTGACCTAGAACTGATTTTTTTTAAAAGGGAGAAAAGTTTATAATGGTAAATAATCCAAAGCTGAAGAAAACTATTTTTTTGAAATATCCATTTTCACTTGCTCTAAACTGATTTTCTCCAACGCTCTTATTTTCTATTTCTGCCATTAAATCCAAAAGTCAGGTTTTTACTGTGCTTCAGCCCTTCAGGCCGTGCCGTTCTGACTCCTCAGCACTCCACGGGCCTTTGCGGGAATTAAGTGCATCTCACAAAAGGACACATTTCCAGGGTGAAGGTTTAATTTGGTTTTGGACTGTGTGACTGTGAGTGGATGAAAAAGCAAACAAGAAATTCCTCATGCCTCCATATCAGTTCTACTAATCAGAGCTCCAAGAGTAAATGAGTGGATTCGCTTGGTTACGGGTGGGAAATGAACTGAAGCAATCCTCCACCCACAAAATATCCAGCCAAAAGTAACTTAGGCAGTCCGGAAATAAGGAAACCGGTGATGTCCTGCTGGTCTAGGCCAGCCATACATTATTGTCCTCCCCAGGTAGGAAGGCAATGTCATCAAAGTTCAGATCAGCAGGGACTCCATGGCACCACACTTCCATTAGAAAAGCTCAACAGTGAACACAAGAGTGTTTCTGGGTTTAGACAGAAGGGTTGGTCATGGCTTTCTGGTGTAGCATATTCAATTTATACTTTGTTGAACATGTACAGAGCTGCAGTGAGCTGCTTCGGCAGCTCGAATATCCCACAGCCCTTCCTTTCCCCTGCTTCCGAGGAATCCTTCAGGGGTCCTTCCACAGTGGACCTGGCCAGTGGTAGCCCCACAATTTGTTTTCTGGGATCACAGCAACAGATCCCCAGAGCCTGTCTTGTGCTGGCAACTCTGCAGCCCCATGTGTAGGTAAGGGGACACCCCGAGGCAATCTTTCCCAAAATGGGAGGACAGTGTTGCTGTCCCAGATGGCTTCTTCATTACATCCATCTGAAGTAGATTAATGCTTTTTTTTTTTTTTTTTTTTTTTTAAATACAGATGCATAAACTGGGTTGAGGTGGTCCTCTCCGGGGCACAGCCAGGGTGGGCTGTCCTGCTGCGCAGAACGCGTGGCACTGCAGAGCAGAGCAGAGGTGCGACTCCCAAAGCGGTGCAGTCCCATCAAGGTATGCCATGCCCCAGCCCACCCCGGGAACCAGCTCAGCCATCTCTTCCACAGGGATCCCCAGTGATGCACCACTGTCTGCTGCACACGTGCCCTTAGAGCATGAGCAACACAGCTAGAAGCACTGCCCAAATTTCCTGATATCTTTTAGTCTTGTCAGCTAAACTCTACTTCTGCCCTGGGAATACCCCAGCGACGCATAGCTTCAGCTGATGAGCTAGGATTAAAAGGACTTTATGTAAGGCCTGTTTGATTAAGTGGCTATTATCAACTAAAAACTTGGTGCTTCCCATTAAGTATTCTCAAGTGCATGTCCTCGTTTTACTTACTCTGTGCTTGCGTTATGCTTTGGAAGAGGCAGCCTGGCCTTTTTGCCTCATCCAGGCCAACTTTGCCAACACTAATAAGATGCTCTGTCTCTCTGAGTGCTAGCGTAAGAAATGCGATGCCCTGAAGGAGCTTTCCCTTAAAGGTGTTTCTCCAAAATCACCCCATCACCCTGTAGTTTACAGGGTGATGGGGTGTAAATTAGCCCAGCCCCTGTGAACTTTCTGCCCCCCAACCGGACCCTTCAGTGCCTCTCCCCCAAGGCAGCTCTCTCTTTCCAGCAGATCAAAGCCTGTACCACTCACAAAAGACTAAAACAATAGCACTCTCACCTTTTGTCTTTGTTTCTGTTACTGTGCCAGTGCAGTTTGATTTGCTGTCTTTTGCAGCATCTGTGCTCAGGCTTCAGTGATTTCCCATAATAGCCCAATATACTTTTCGTGATCCATGTTCAATTTATAGGCGCACCCCACTTTAATCCTTCTGTCCAGATCAGTTATTTCATACTTTTGTACATCAAATTGCATTCACCATCTGTTGGCCCAGTTGCCCTACATAAGCCAAACCCTCTGAAGGTATAATTGCAATATTGTTCATTATTTGCTCGCTCCCTTTCCTCCCAATATACATGACAGCAAAATCGAAGAAATAATTTAAATCTAATTTAAATTCCCTGCAGGTTTTTACACTGCGCTGATCAAAATAGTAGCTAGGGTCTTCAAAAGAAGAATCCATCCATCTCAGAAGAGCCTTGATGCCCTCAGATAGCTATCTGTGAAAATGAGTGATTTTTTTGTAGGACTGGAGCACAGTGCCCCAGCATTAACTAAGCTGACGGTAAATGCTATCAGCACATAAGCATGCTGTTAAATCATTGCACAGAAGAATTCCAATCTGGTTAATCAGGATCTGATTTTATACCACCACTTCCATGAAATAAATGTACCCAAACCATTATTTTCTTCTTGTCTTATCTATTCTGATCTCTATTTCAGCCAAAGCTCCTTGTTCTGGGGACTGTGCACCACACATCGCGCTCGGGCAGTTTTTCAAGCATTTACAGAGAAAGCTTGTAAGCACCAACCCTCTTCCCCAGGGATAACTACTCCTTGAGCTTTGATTTAATTTTTCCTGCAGCCAGGAGGCCACCCACAGATCTCGAGTTCTGCCTGACCTGCTTCATTTCTGCCTCAGCATTAATAGCAAGAGCAAGGCGGGGAATAAGTCTCTGGTAAGAGTCATAGGTTGGTCCAGGCCTGGGTTTGCATTTGCCTTTAGGACTTACAGTGGGGTGGAAACTGCTGCAGAGCCAGGGGGAAGCGCCTCCGACAAACGTCGGAGGCGCACGCTCCAACGCAATACACCTCACCAGCGCGCACCTCCTGGAGGAGCAGCTTCGGTGGAGATAAATAAGACATGTAATTTCTTGTCAGGCTGTTGCATTTCCCACCGCTCGTTTTAACAATTACACTCTGTGACTTTTTTTATTAAACAACTGAAAAGAGTAGATTCTTGTAACCTAGGAAGAAAAATTGCCTGGAGAGATGAAACATACCCAGACTTAATTTTCTCTCTTGCGCTTTTTGAGGTGTTTGCAATGAATGTGTTTCAGTACAGCAGCCAATAACAAGACCTGTGGTGTTGGCACTTCTTTGCCACACTCACCTTTTCAGCAGCCGATTTCCTTACAACCAAACCCAGGCGGAATAAAAGGGCCCGTCCAAGCTGTGGCTTTGACTTTTGCTGTTTTCTCCCCGTGAAGTCAGTGGAAACAGTGCCTTACATTACAACACGAATCATTAAGAGTCCCATAATTATTTCATATGCAGCTTTCTCTAAATCTTATTTTTAAAGCAATTAATGAAAGAAGTGATTGCCCTTTAGCGAGCGGTGGCCCAATGTGAATTGTAATCAATGCTTCTTCCGAGTGCTCCTTTGCACTGATATCTGTACCAATTAGAGGCTGCCTCTATAGAAAGGTTACGCAAACACAATTTTATTTCTTATTATTATTTTATTTCTTTCTTTATTATTATTTTATTTCTTTATTATTATTTTATTTCTCCTTGTTTTTCAGACAGGGCCAAGTTTTAAAAGCGTGTCTGGACTTACAGCTTCAATATTGGTGTTGTATTCAGTATTGTGAGGAAGAGGCTGCCTTTAAGACTGACCTGGAAAATATGCATTCAAGGAGCACACACGCTAAATGCTTCAGCACTTCTTTTTGCTTTCAAGACCAGAAGGTTGTACATTAAACACACTCCAGTATTCACGACTACAACTTCAATGCTTTTTTAAACAGGGATGCTTCTGATCTCAAGATCAACCTGTTGTAAACAGATAATAAGATCAATCTGAAATCCTATTTGTTTGCTCAACTGAGGCACCTTTGAAACCGAAATAAAATGTAGAAGCAAAAAATCGAACAGTCTTTGAAGACCAAATAGAGAGCATACAACTGAAAAATATATACTGAGACTGACATCAACCTGCCCTCTATTAACTTCTATGTTTAATTGCAATACAACAAGGTGTAACATGGTATCATGGTGACAGAGATTATTGAAATTGCCAGTGATAGATTTGTCTGCTGTGGTGCCGAGCACACGTCAAAAATGGGGAAGATTGGGAAGGGAGAAAGGACAGGAGGAATAAAGCCTTTTGTTCCACACGACGTGCATGTGAGTCATTAAAAATGCATCTAGCTATACCTGCAATATTTCTCTTGTGAGGGATAGAAATACAATCCCCTTGAAACAGCTACAACAGTTTTGTTGGGGGTATTTTTTCCAGGCGGAGCAACCTGAATCTTCCCCAGTACAGCTATTTCTGCTGGACTTGGTGCCTGGGCAGAGCAGGTCCCTCACGGCAGGGGTGGAATGTCTCAGGACCTCCAAGGAGATCGACACTCGATAAATAGAGAACATTGATAAACTTGAAGAAAGACTTGCAGGAGTCAGTGCTCAGCGTTGCCACTGCTGCTGAGCTTCAGGGCAATTCTTTAAGGCAACATCTAGGTTATGAACATGAAAATATGGCACTCCAGACTCTCAGCCATCTGAACATGGCTGACGGCGAATGCTCATTTCTAACATTTCTCACCCGGGTGAGTATTGATTTCATTTCTCACACTACACTAGTCACTTGACCAAGCTGCAATCCAATGTTTAATGTGTTAGTCACGCTGGCTTGTGGGGACTTGTGGTCTGTAGTCTGTCATACGGTGACCTTTATGACTGGCATAGTCTTAATCATGACAGAAAAGACTGATATAGAGGTATTCACATCCTTATTTTTAGCACTAGGCAATGGGACAGTTGAAGGAGTAGTAAGGTATGAGTAGAGTGGCGTTTACTGTCCCCTGTGGACGAATGTAATGATTTGTTGTACAGTTTAATTTTTTTTTTTTTTAAGGACAAGGACAAAAAGTTGGCTGGGTAGGCAGCTGAGAGGAGGTAAATGCTCCATTTTAGGTGAAGGAGTGCTCAGATTAGAGGCATCAAGGCTGAAATTCCTCACATTAACTGCTCATATAGCTTTTCCCAGCACCCTCGTTACCCTCCAAAAGCACTGAGCAGAGAGTTTGTACCTCAAAATGAGGGATGAGCCAGTGACATCCTGAAGCCTTGTAAAAGCTTCATGTTTGTTAAGCTCAACATGGAAGATGCGCAAATATGCATGCAGGCATTAAAAGCCACCAGGAGAGTCCAGCCCACAGGCACTTCGCAGTATAAGACGCTGACCTATGAGCCAGAAGGTCTCTGCTCCCATGAGGAGCACTAATAGCACAAAAGGTATTTTTCATTGAAACCAGTCTCACTGCTCAATGTCCTCCCAACCCCCCATAAGAAACAAATGAAAGGGATCAATATTTCTTCATTCTAATTTTGCCATTTGCTAGCTTTCCTCGTAATTTTTGACCTCTTTCCACCTTCCAAACTGTCCCTCCTTTCTAGAAACATTATCACCTGTCCAAAACATTTTCCAGTTATTCCATTAGCTGTATCAACATCCCCCAAGAGTAAGAAACTGTGATTTACAGTGAGATCCTCCCCACTGTGAAGGGTTAACCTGAACCTTATGTGCTACTCATGCTCCCAGGCTGCCCCTCAGTGAAAATTAATAGTTTGTATCTGTTTAATATTCTTTTCCAGTTCTTGCCAAATCGTTTCATCTGTGTTTAAATGGATCAGTGGTTTTCATCTTCAGTGTTTCCTCATTCCTATTTTGGTTTGATGTTTGCAGGTGTTTTAAAAATCATATAAGGAAGTCCTGTTGTTCATTGCTTTTATTTTTATTTCAGAAGATTCTTATAAAGTTGGAGCTAAACGACATGCACCACATTAACGGATCTATATTGTCTTGCTCCAACTAAAAAGTGGACCGCATCTATACATTTTATGAGTTATGTTATGGATGTGGCAGTGTCACCATTTGCAGCTGATCAAAACATGCCAGTTGGGCACAGATTCCCTAAACACATGTATCAGTATTATTTGTCATGCAAGGCCTTAATTTAAAACTGATGCATCTGTTACAATCACTGGTGCTCGAGATGGAAAAGATCCATAGGGAGGCTTTCAGCTTTCCATTTAGTGCTAAGGCATAACTGAACTCTATCAGATGTATTATTATTGTCATTATTATTTAATATCCCCCTCTGCCTCCCCTGTGTGCTGGCCACTTAACAGAAAACACGAGTACAGACCCCATCTCAGATTGCTCACCATCTGAGTGATGGCCTAGAGGTCCAAGTGACAATAAAGGCAATATTACAAAGAGAAAGGGCGAGGATCCTCTTGGCATGGCTGTAACGGTGGTCGGGAGAGGCAGGGCAGCTTACTGGTGGACACAGAGGGATTCGGGGTTTGGTTTTGCTCTTGAAGTGTAAATACAATGGTACAGCTGTGAGTTTTTAAGAATGGCATGACAGTGAATGAATTCAAGGGGTGTATTTGAACACTGGTACTTTATTAGCATGGACAACAAAGTGCACTAGAAAGAAGTATAATGTAATATATTGCAGATGCTAAATAACAGAGAGATGATAGTCTAACCAAACTGCTGCTGTAAATTCCCTCTTTCGGATGGGTTCAGATGCTCTGCAAACGTTGGGCTGTATCTCAGTTTCACATGCCCTCGGACTTGTCTTAGCCACACTTCCAAGCTCAGGGACTTTTTTATTTCAGCAGTGTTCATGACATCTCCAGCGTGAAGTCTGTCCATGTGCTGTTTCTGCAGGATTCACATGCCTGACTTCCAAAAAAATGGTCCTGGCAGCCAAGGCTGGGACCTTCGTATCTTTAGGAACTCACTTTCTTCATTACGCTTTGCAGGTTACAGAACTGCAGAGATACTGAGTTTCCAAGAAAACCTTACGTACGTTAACCTTGGGCAAAGGCAGGGGGCATTCTTTGTGCTTCCAGGGGACCCCTGGAGCCCAGTGATGGTCACATTCATCACTCAGCCGAGCTTTCCTCAGAAAAGCATATTTTGAACTTGTTCAGATCTTAACGAGTCATCTATGAACTATCAAATATTTCACATTCTATACGGAGTACCTGAGTTTCTTAAACGACACTATCAGCTTGGGTGATGGCAAACATCGTAAATAATCTCCTCAGTTTAATGAGTTACCATATGAGGAAAGGCTCGTCTAGCAGGTAATGAGTCACAGCTTCACTTTCTTGTAGATCAGCTGAGACACTTGATTTACTGTGAGGGCTACCTGTATTAAAACTCATCAGAGGCTATCGAGGAAACCCAAACAGATCCAACCCACCACGATTTAATCTCCCCACAAATAAAATGTACTCATAAATCAGAGCAAGCATCTAAATGTGCCCCTCTAACGCTTCTATTAGGAAAACTAAAACCACAAAAAGCTCAGTAGGATGTGAAAACCGTGGTAATGACAGCAGTATTACACTAATTCATAACACACAAGGAGCTGTAAGATACTTTCTGCCCTTACAGCTGGCTAATTAGTGAAGATTACCATTGAAGAGAAAGCAATTTGACAAAAATGTTGATGTCTCAGTTTCCATTTTGAAACTTGAAATGGACATATTTTTACATTTTTTATTGAACTTCCCAGATAAACACAGAGGAAAAAGGTAGATAAAAGGCACTAAAATCATCATCATAGTTTTTACTTACTGAAAGAAGAATTCTGACAGAAAATCAAGTAAACAACATATACCGCTTTTAGTAAAATTTTATACAAAAAGCTGAGTTTCACAGAAATATGCATATTTATTATGCGGAAAGCATCTCACTTACTAAAAACAATAGTAAGGAAAATATGATAGAAATATTGTGATCAGATCTGGTAACGAGCTATTCTCAAGCCAAGGACAGCATTAGTTCTTTGACGGGCTATTCAGCTTGATGAAGAAGAGGCATGTTGGTACACCTGAATGACTGCAGTGCAAATCACCCTTTTGAATGATCATTATCATATCATGTTGTCCAGGTGGTAAATGAATATCCATGTGGAGGAGAGCGGAAACTCAGACTTTGTACTTGGGAGAGTGGTACCTCCAGAACTTCAGTCCACAACGGATCAGTTCAGCACTGCTGCGATTTATGTAAGTCAACAAAGTTGAACATTATCAAAGCCATTTTTTTTTTTTTAAAGACCTTGATTCTCATTCCCTTAGCAGATGTACAACTTCACTGCTCTGTTCCAGAACTGCATTTTTTTTTTTGGTGCTAACAGAGGAAAGCATCAAGTTCCTTCTCCTTGTCAGAAGATTAATGATAAGTGTCCACATGGAGGAAGTTATGCAAGAAAGTTTTGTATATGTACACTGGTTGTCTTAAGATATTGTACTCCATTTTGCTTCAGTGTGATGTGCATAGACTATTAATAATAGCAAATGATTGCACTTAGGACAAAAATTCAAGGAAATAATTTACAACAAAATCTGCATTCAAAGCTATCTCTCAGTTCCCACGTACTGGTCATAAATCACTGAAGAGACATTTATGATTGATTTACAAGGAGATTTTTATATTACCATAGATATATAAAAATAAAAGTCGCTTTCTGAACAACTGTCCTTCATCTTAATTATGCAGCCAAACCATACCCTTGGTAATGCATAGTTAGGATGTTTTCAGAAAAGAGACTTTGAAAGTCAGAAAGGAAGCTAAGGTGCAGGTGCAAAGGTTGATACTGGATGACATTTACAGGTGGTTGTTGTTATTCACATATCTCCTGGAGAGACCAGAAGAAGAAATTACATTGCAGGACAATGCAAGAGCAAGAGTAGGCAATGGGATATAGTTCCCATCCTTGTGGTGACAATATTGGTTGTGGTGGCTTTATGGCATGAAAGCCCACTGAGCTCAGGGGAATATCTCTGAAAACAAAGGCTGAAAGTAATTTCTTTCATTGGATTAGGTGCTGTCTGTAACTTTCTTGTGTGAGTGCATATGGTCTTCTCTCTGAAAATGGAGAACGCTAGTAGGGGAGTGAATCCCATTTCTTGATGTCCCATCATATATAAGAAGCTGGGACCAGTTTCTTAATCAAGAGGGGGGGAAATTTAAATGAATTGTGAGAGATTAGTTATCTTTTAATCCATTTGAACTAGCCACACCATTCTCTGCTGTGAGATAACGATCAATATCCAAATCTTCACTACTGCACCCTCAACATTAGCAGAATGTCATTCTTGGCTTGTGGACAACTCTTCACACTTTGTGTATGTAGGAGATAGATGGAAACTGTGGCTCTTTCTCAATGAAAAATAACTGCTGAGTCTTCACCTGCAGGTCACTACCTAAACAGCAAACATTCATGTGAGAGCTTTCAGGATATTTCCTGTAACCCAATTATCTTCTTTTTAAAATAGCAATGAAAAGTGGAGCAGGAATATAACTGACAAGAACCTGTCAGGCTTTTCCTCTCCTTTTTGCTGCTCTTCATTCTGCTCCATTTTCCCCATGCTCTAAACACTCTAGAAGTAGTGTCAGATGAGGCTGTGTTTGAGAAGCATCAAGATAACGAGATCACAAATGTCCTTTAATAACACCTTCCCCTCCCACACTCTGCCCTTTCTAGGGAGGGGGTTCAAAGGAGAGTTCTGCTACAGCAACCAAAAATGTGGGCTCTCTTAGCTTTACAGCGAGTGAGCGAATTGGGCATTTTTTCCCCAGATGGCCTTGCTCATTTCACGGTCAAGTAGAGCAACTCTTTGCTGCCTTACTGCGGTGCTATCAAATGACTTGTTTTTGTTCTTTGACCTTTCATTGTGTTGCCCTGTTTTCATATTGGAGGTCAGTCCAAGAGCGAGCGAATTCTCTTTATCTTCCACTGACTTATCTGAGTTCCAGCGAGGTCAACAACTCCCCTCTCCCCTGCATTCCTCCGTCCTGCATTTTTATCATTACTTCAGAGATATTAGACTCCTTCACACCAAACACTGTAAGGATCCTTCACAGGAGGAAGTTCCAGCCGCTAAGACCTTAAGGATGAAAAAGATGCACTCAAGGTGCTCTTTGGATCTAGCTTGCCTACAGATCCACGGGAAACCTGCAGCAAGGTCTTCAGCCAGTCTATTGCACTGACATCAGTAAAGGTTCCCCTCACGCTTGATTTAAGTGTTTATGATCATTGCCTTAAATGCCATTAGTACGTTCAGACATTATTTATTACAACAGGGTGTTATAGACATTTCAGTTTCACACGCTCTCATGGACCCAGAGTAATTTAGGGATCCTGTTGATTCTAAAAGCTGAACCGGTAAAGCACAGTAAGGGTGAATCTCCAAAATAAAACAAGTTAAAAAAATCCAACTCCTTCCTTGGGGTTCCTACCTCCTTCCCTTAGCCTGTGTGCAAACTTCCTGAGGACCAAAGGCTGTCGAGACTGCTGAAAGTCAATTACTACAGGCTCTCAGAGTATAAGACAGAAGAAAAAAATCTAGTTTTGGCAAAAACGCTCACTATACACACATATTGCTGCCGGTTTTCAAAGGCACGTTGTTGCTTATTAATAAGAACCCAAGAGATTACTGTTCAACTCAGGGATATGTCTCCAGTCAAAAAGATTGTGACTGACCTTACGGTACCTGAAGGCACTGGTATAGCTAAGGTGACAAAAGGGTGTTCTTTTACATCAAGCTAGCTCAACTGAAATTACATAAGTATATAAGGTAACACCCAACAATACTGTCAGCTGCTGCTAAGAAGAAGCTATTGAATTGAACTGGCATCAGGCATCAGTTGAAGGGGTGACAGAATTCAGTTCTGGCCCAAAAAGAGGCAATACAAAGGCTGGTTTACGGGAGCTGGTTTTTGTTTTGAGAAGCTGTTGCGCAACACCACTACACTGTCAATGCAGTTCCTCCCTTTTCTGTCTGTACCAGTCCTATTTTGTGTTTGCTAATTGTCTTTATTCTTTCATTGATAGCACAGCACACTATCTTAATTGTCATCTGCTCAGCATTTAGCTTCAAACTGTTCTATGAACACCTTTACCTTAGCTTGACAGAAGTACCATAGTCCACAGGGGCATACAGCAAGTCTTTCATCTATGACTACAACATGTGTTACAGAGACTCTAGTACTACGAATTCACCACAAAATCACACAGGAAAGTCATTTCCATTGGGAAGATCCAGCGAATCCAGCAAAGCCCTAACCCAGGTTTTTACCAGCTCAGAGATGTTAATAAAATCTATTCTGCAAAGAGACACACAAGTAATTTCAACAAACTCAGGAACTAGTATCATGAGACAGATACATGCTGCACATAATGTCCAGAAGAAAAATATGACTGCGTTGGAGAAAGCAAGCACAAATCGCAGACTGAAAGCATTCATGCAAAAGTGCAAGATCCACAGAGAATAGAGTCATGGACAGTAAATAAAAGGCTTGACGGGAAGTCAGTCTGTGCACACGGCAAGATTTCAAGATGCCATTGAGTATCTCTGTAAACAATTTCTTTATTAAGGAGACAGTTTGATTTACAAGTATCAGGTTCGTCGAGTTATTATCTAGCAAGAAGCGCCAGGACACAACTGTTCAGTGTCTGGCTGGAACTCTGCTCGCTTACAAAGCAAGTGCTTACAGCCCCCTTGGCCCAAAGCACTGCACAAACTTTCATATAAAAGCTCTGCTGCGCTTTGCTATTAAAGGAAGTTACTTATGAGGTGGAAACGCATAGAAGGAACCAAATTGGGCCCAGATAACAGAAAAAAAAACAAAGTAAGCAGTCAAAATTAAATCCCAGGAATGAACTTTGGGCTGACCCACTAAGACTAATGCTCAGAGTTGGGCCGAAGTGTCCATGTGTCCCCAGCAACTGTGGCTGCGTGAGAGCTTGCTGTGACTTCCTACGCATCACTCCTTGTACTACCCCACCACCTGGAAGATGAATTCTTACTGACTCCAGGGAACATTGCCTTCTGCTGCATCATCAGCCTCAGATGAGTCTGGCCAAGAATATTTTCCCGAGTGTGACAGTGGCAGGAAAGCAGAACATTTGTAATGAGGTGTTTTTACCACGGGTATCTTAGTCGTTTCACAAATGCACATCAATTTGGAAAATACAAACAGATGACATTCCCTTTTTAATTTTTTTGATTGACTAAATAGAATTATCTTCTAGAATTAGAGCTTCAAGGTCTCATCCTTACAATAAAGAAATTATTTTTTTTTATTGGATATTGACTTATAGTTTGGACAATCATTGCTTTATGAGATGCTGATTAACAGTCAGGAAAGTGGTAGTCTATTGTCCAGTAATTTGCTTTTCATTTTCTTATCCTGCAAATTAACTTTCCTACTAAATGAGGCGTTAGGCTGATGTCAATATTTGCAGGTACTCCACAATTATACTGTGTTTGCTAAATCACATTGCGTTAATTCAAAAGTCATTCTGATTTCCATTTAGACCATGATCCTGCTGGGTGCTTAGTTCTCCTGTAAAAGTGTCGCATGCCCTCGGGTCTCGTGGAGTCAATGGCATTAGGGATTACTCAGCTGCCTTCAGGTCTGTGTCTCATTTATTTGGGAAAACCATAATTAGAGGTTAGGAGCCAGATTTGTGCAATGTAGATTGTAGACAAGTCACCCAATTCTCACATTCAAGAATCCTCTCTTTTTTAACTGTTTTCATAGTGGGACGTCTCAAGGTGAACCTGCACCTCTTGTTAAACTAATGTGTCTTAATTTTCTGCGATTTTTAGCTTCAGTGAGGTGTTCTCCAGCCTTTCATCATCTGGGGGAAGGAACAGCTATCTAATCAGCTCGTCTGAAGGAAATGCCTTTTTAATGAGTCCAAGTCTCCAGCAGGACTCAAAATTGCAAGGCAGTAAAGTCAGAAGTGTTTATAGAAAGAAATTGCATTAAAACTGTTAGCATTGTGGTATCTTGGAAGTGACAGCTGCTGATACATCCACAAGCTGTCCCAATCTCAGCCCTCCTTACTGCTGTACACCCTTGGCTGATGAGTATATTCTACACTGGTAGAATCCTTTCCTGTCACCTCCCTCCTGTACCAGCTGATCTGTAGGGATTTTCATCAGAGAATCACAAAACAGAATTTCAAAGCCATCCCAAGGAAAAGCCTCTTGGCTAGAGTCCTGGGATTTCTTATTTATTTATGTGTTCTTCCTTGCTGTTTGAACATATCTGAAGTTATTCCTCATTTTCTTAATATGTAAGCCTTCCCTCAGACAAATGCACCAAGTAGGACCAGCCAGGGGTGCGGATCTGGTGCCGAGGGATCATGATTTATGCTACATGCAAAACCATTTTGGCAGCACATAAGCTTTCCTTTCATCCAAATGGCTTAAAGCAAATGAAAACTGGCTTCAACGTGGCTGCACCGTCCTGGAAAGAAACCCAAATGGGTGCAGTCTGAGAGTGCTGTGCCTGATTTTTAACTTCACTGGCATAATTTGGAATGGAGCAGAATGCACACCTCTCCAGCACATTATTTTCCAGCACCTAATGCAGCGCTGTGACATCCTCGCAGCTGGGTGAAAGCATCTACTCCGCCAGATCAAGGGGCAGAACAAGTGTCAACCTGGCAGACCGAAGCACGGGTGCCCCGAAGGTGTCTCTCAAGATGATGTTCTTCAGTCACTCTTGCAATTACGCCAGATTAACAGTGATTTGCAGCGAGGTTGGCACCCAGGGCCACAGGGCAGAAGAGAAACCCTAATGCTGCGCTGCACAAACACCTGTCATAGACCCACAGCCACGGGGAAGGGTGAGGATGCAGACACTCGGGTGAGTATCAAACTCTGATAGCTACTCCTGACCTACAGCAGAGTAAAGGAGAACAATGAAATACACAGTCGCCCTGTAGAAAATATCCAGAGCAGTTTTGGTGAGAGAAGATAGGCGTTGTGGTTGCAGCACTGCTTTTGTTGGGTTTTCTTTAGTACAGGTGACAGGACCGATACGCGTCCTGTCAGACCATCGTCTTCTCGTAGCACCTGGCCTTGTTTTTCTCTGCTGCACCCTCAGCAAGAATAAGTACACTGGGTGCCCACCGCTGCTCCAGTGAGAGTGTACTGGGTGAAGCCCACAGTAGCTCCCTGGACTGTAAAATATGTCCGGAAGGTTTAGGAATATGATTCCAATGGCAATTGTAGAGATGCCTAACGATCACTGCTTGCACATTTCACAGAAGACGTTTCCATCAGCTCTGCTTAAGGAAAATCATCCTCTACTGTTCTTCCTCCTGCTGATGGTTAAGCTTAGATTTTCTTTTTAAGTTTGCGTTTTTGCCCCTTGAGGTGTAAGGTATCAATCAAGTGCTTCACTAAGCTCCTCACCCTTTCATAGCTCTCCCCCAGGTCATCTTCTGTGCTAGCCATAAAGGCCATACACCACAGGCACTGGTTCTAGAAATGGATGAAAAAAAGTTATGCCTGTCAAGTACCAAAACACATGACTACACAGCTAATTTTCAATAAGATTAACCACAAACAGGAGGAAAAAAAAATGAACTAAAGCAAAAATTGTTTTAGGATGGTGAGAGATGAAGAAAACTCAGCTGCAAAGGTTACCCAAAGGTGAATGTCGACACAAGCCCACAGGTATGAGGCAAGGAGATGTCCACCAGACAAGATGTAATAAGACCGTCTCAGGGGAGCTGACTCGTTAAAGATTGTAGTGTCCAACCTTATCTACGGCAGCACGTTGCCTCCCAGCTATAAATGTTCAAGTGTTTACACAAAGCTGACAAGGTATTTGCAAGAAATTTATTGCAAATTATTGTGGGGGAAAAAGTTGCTAATGCTCGCCTCGGTTGAGGAAATAGCTGAGAATTGCGTTGGCAAAACTACTGAGCCCTGAGGAAAAGGGACTTTCTAGCTATAAAGTCCCTTTTCATTCTAAGCTAATGATAATCCAAGAACATTAGTATTCCACACATTAGTAGGGAAATCTGGGTCAATTTAGACCAGAAAAACTGTTTGGGTATAACAATAATTAACTATTAAATCCAAACAGGTCACTTGTGCATCCCTGAAGCACTCTGCTGAGATCTCTGAGGAATGTGGCATGTTGAAAGGTGGCAGAAAGCAAACTCGGGTCTACTGATGTATTTGAGTGGAGATGCAGGACCCTCATTCTTTCTTTCAGCAAAGCAAGCCAGGAGGAATTTTTCTAAAGGAAGTAAATGCAAGTATACAATATAAAGAAGAGGGAAAAAAAAAGCCAGGCATTCTGTCTCTTCTGGACAGAAATGTAACTGATAATTGTATTCTGCTGCAATAAACTAACCAAGCAGATGTTTCAGATAATTAGTATTAGAATCAAATTTTTCTAGCAGCTGTTTTCCTTGTGACAGACAAGTAGTATATCTACTTCCTCAGCCTGGACAAACTCTTCCAACAGGATGTCCAAGACGTGATCAAGACATGTGATGGCACTTGCATATATTCAAGAGATTTAAAGCACCAACTTGAATATTGGTAACTGCAGTAGCATGTGCAGAAGTTTACTTGGGCCTCCAGATACACACGTGGTGAGTTATATGAGTTTTCAGAGCTTTGCTGCCTTCAGCACCTAACCTAGAGCAGGCAAAAGCTGACTGGAAAGGCCAGCATGCCCCCAACTTATTTTTTTTTTAGGGAATTTTAAGACTTCCCCTGGCATAATTCTACACGCTTAAGTGTTTTAAGAGACACCCCTCTATTTTCACTTATTGAGAAGTCTGTTAGATTGTCCATCCTGTTTATAACGCACCACAGCATCCATCTGGAGGAAAGCATCTGTCTAGCCACGCTAATTGAATTAGTCTGCAAATCTACCCATCTACAGACAGAGGCCTTTCTGGCTTTCTAACTTCAAAATTTTTATAGCAGAGGCCCCCAAATAAACATCTTAGGAAGGAGATGAGCAGTTTTGTAGGCTAAAGAGATTTCAAGAAAATGAGCTTTTTTTGTTGTTTTCTTTTGGTGGAAGAACCAGTTTTCCCTGGATGGAAAACAAACGCTTTCTGAACTGGCAGAACCCTGCACGGATGAGCCAGTTTTTCATGACCTCATGCAAAAACCTTGGCATTTAAGGCCTCAGGTCACTTCTAACATGCATCTTGTGAGGTACACAATGTCTGAAAGACTGATATGTATCTTATTAAAATTGAGACTACTCAACTATGAGCACCAGACCGTTCTCCCCACTAATTGTTTGATAATGCTGCCTCAGGCCATCAGTGTTGGAGACCATGTCCCTGGGGTAGACGGGACTATTGATACCTGTTGATATGGCTCAGACCTGCTGGAAAAGCTGCGGCGAGCCAAAGTTCAGTATGGGAAAGAGCTGTTGGCAGCTGATGAGCAAAGGGCAACAGCTGAACGTGCCAGGTCTCTCACATTTCTTGCTGGCCATGGTCTGCAGTTCTACTGGGGCAATGTGCATCAGCTGGGCTTGGCAAAGACTCATCAACCTGGGTGGAGACTCTGCTCAAGATTAATTCCCAGCAACATATTTATTAAAGGTACTCATATAAAAGAAGGCCAAATTAAAAAGCCCCCAAACAACAATGATGTTTTGGGAGAAGAAAGTCAAAAGGGGTGCTGGGAGAAAACAGGGCTCATTTGAAATGTCTGTTCTCTTCACTTCCAGCTGTGACTGGTGATGACTGGTTTATGCCTTGGAAAATCAGGGTGTTCTTAAGTTCCATTTTCAAAAGCTCCTTCCCAGGTATTTGGTAATTTCAAAGCCTTGACCACCTTTGAAAATGAAATTTAGGATCCAAAACATGTAGTTATTTTTGAAAAATGTAACCTCTAATTTCACAGAAAACTGTGCCTCTCAAAGGTCGCGGACACCCCAGTGCTAAATGGATCAAGTACCACTTAACTGGAAGTTTAATAACTGGAAGTAAGGCAGCAGCCCCCAGTGTGGACCCAGAAATAACCTGGAAAAGTGCGCCTGAAGAGCAAAGCTGATCAGGTTTTGCTATTACGCCAACAAGGAACGCGATCTGTAATAGTAGAAGCGATGATCAGTGGTTTTTAGAAGGTATCCCTTGAAATTAGAACTCGAGGTGGGGGTGACAACAGAAGGCACCATCACAAAGCCACATGGCTGGGGACAGGGGCCAGAGAGCCAAACCTCACCCACGTGGCAGCGCCGCTGCAACGCATGACACCTATTATTTTTTAGTCTTTTTTTTTTTTAATGGAACAGGCAATTCTTGTATAGCTGCCCTTTGCCGAGCGCTTGCAGGAGGAGGAAATCAGGGCACCCAGGCTGGGGGATGATGGGGATGGGAGCCCGATTTGGGTGCCGCTTGCCCTCGCCCTGCGTGGGAAACTTCCAGCCCCATGCGGGAGCCCGCTCCGCTTGCGGGCATCGTTCCGCCGGTCCTGCACCGGGGGGAGCCGGTGGTGGTGGTGGTGGCGGT
>NW_009646608.1:5607352-5643736 GCF_000708025.1 Charadrius vociferus | reverse complement strand
GGTTGCCGAGCTGGGCACTAAGGCGGCTCAATCGCCAGCCTTTCCAGCTCGCAGGGAGTAAATCCCAAGGAAATCTAGTGGGGCATTTACTTCGCGCCACCCGCCTTACTAATTTCCCTCATCAAGTGATGTAGCGGTGTCCGGCGCAGCGGCCCCGTGAGTGTCGGTGTTATGTAGAGAAGAGGCAAAATAAGACTTTGCACTGAATCTGCGCGGTGAGATCTGGTGTCGGAGGCAGCAGTGTAGTAGAAGAGTTGGAAGGATGTCCATACGGCTGCGCTTGTGCCTTTTGAGCGCGCGGCAGGCGGTGAAAATGGAGTGTTCTTCTTCCAGCAGCTGTAAGTGTGTGTAGTTGATTTAAATTTCTCAAAATAGCTTGCTGGATTTGAGAATTATAGTTTCCATGGAAAAGAGATGTATTCATAATCTCTGAGGCTTTTTGAGGCCATACACGTAATATATTATACAGTAAGTGTAAGATCTCCGCATTCGGCACTTGTATTCAGTATTTAGCTGCTCCTCTCTCACATGCTCAAACTACTTATGCAGATTTGTACTGAACGTGAGCTATAATTTTTCAAGGTGTGTGGCTAAACTAACCATTGTTAATATTCCTGATTAATATGAAATGGAACTTAGCAGTCATCACCATGTAATAAAACACAGCAGCTTAGTTTGGAATGTATTTGTAATTCCAAGGGAAACTACATCACATCTGTTGAGGTAAATTCAGTAATTCTATATGCTATGTGAGCATAGGTGGGTATCGCTTCATTTGGAGGAGCCAGACAGGGCCATGCCTCTTTTATATGAGTAACACCTTAGTAAGTAAATATATTGTTTCCGATGAGCTACTTGTAAAATGAGCTGTCAGCGTGAATGAGCGTGGGATAATCCGTCATCAAAGTAACGGCCAAGGAAGAGCCCACTGAAGTGATGTCACCCAGTGGGCACCAGTATGCTGGAAACGTGGAGCTCTGCTAGAGGACTATATTGGCACAGCGCTACAGTCTCTGAGCATGTGGGATCAGCAGTAGTAGCCCTTAGCGTGGCATTTTCCTCAAACTCCTTTGCATTGCTGTCTCCTCACCAGTTCAGCGTTTCTTTTCCTGTTTTCCCCATCTCTCGTGGGGTGCCGTGTGCTGTGCTCCCTCCCCTCTCACGCACCCCAGCCCCACCGGCTGGAAAACACCGCGGTTCCCGCAGTCCCCCCCTCCCTCCTCCGAGGGGTTAACCCCCCTGGGGTGCTGCTGTCCCCACCAGCGTGACAGCGTGCCCCCATGGCCAGCCGGATCCACAAACAGCGACGGACAACTGGTCAGTGAGGGGTGAGGAAAAAAAAAAAAAAAAGAAAAACTAAACTCAAAACAATCCCCAGCATGCCTAAGCAGTGGCCCAGCTGCACTGGGCAAGTGTTCCTCCATTCCCTGTATAATTTGTCTTCCGTCATGGCAAATACCACACAGCCCTTCATACAATGAACAGATGCAATGGGGGAATTCTCTTTGGAGGGTAAATCTGGGCTTGAAGTGAATCTGGACGAGCGCTGTGCTTACAGGTGTCGTGGGGGAGCGGGAGCAGGAGATGCTTGGTGGAAGGTGTGCGGGACCTAATGGTTTTTGCAGACCGAGCGTCCCGTGAGGCCGAGTGCTGTTCTCAGGTGCCGTCGTGAGGATGAAATCAGGGGAGGCACTGCGGAGTTGCCCAGGTGTAACTGCAAGTGGATATTCATTTACT
Source organism: Charadrius vociferus (assembly GCF_000708025.1). Taxonomy (NCBI): domain Eukaryota; kingdom Metazoa; phylum Chordata; class Aves; order Charadriiformes; family Charadriidae; genus Charadrius; species Charadrius vociferus. Next base: position 5,641,999 of record NW_009646608.1, on the reverse strand, counting down.
GGGGCTCCTGGGATGAGCTGGGGCTGTTGGGCTCGGCGGTGGCGTGCCGGGCTGCTCCCCGAGGGACAAATTAGCGGGCGAGACAAAGCGGAGAGCAAACAGAAAGACAGACAAATAGGGAGATGCTGCGGAGGACGGACACAGCGCGTAGTTCTGGGCAGTTGAATAAACTGCTAATTTTAGCCTGCCAGCAGTGAGCGAGTACTGTATTCATACTTCTGCTTTGCTTGGCCACATGTGTGACTTTCCCTAGTTATTTGTAACTCAGGAAGAGAAACCTTTTTTCGCCTTATACGGCGACAAGTTGGTTTCCTCGTGGTTTTTTTTTTTTTTGTCTGCCTTGCTCTGCGCGGGGAGACGGTGAGGGCAAAAACTCAGCTTGTTTTCTTAAACAAGGCAGGGGCTTGGCTTCTCAGGAGTGATTGAAGAGCTCAGTTTTGATTTGGCTTGGCTTTCGTGTCAGTACATTTAGAAGTGGATATTGTTATTTCTTTTTAGAAGTGCAAAAGCTTCTTTTTTTCCGTGTTTTCTGCACAATAAACTAGCAGCGCCCACTTGAATGTATGTACAAAGTAGACATTCATTCATTATGTGGTTTTGAAGCAAAGATCATTCACTTTTATTTGTTCATAAAACATTGTGCTTGCCAACAGGGCTTTATAAATAATAAATGCTGATAAAAATCTATAAAGTCCGATTCCTTTCCCGCAGAACTCAGCGGTGGAAATACCCCGGGATGCCAACGGTGGATGTCTATGGTTAATTAGTACTGTGTCTCTGAGGTTCTTCATGGGAAGTTTTAGGGAGTGTTTGATCAATTTCATGTTCCAAAATATTTGTCAATTATTGCACTGGCTGTTTGTGAAATGCACATTCCAAAATGACTCGGTGCCATGTCCTGCATAGTTTATGCAAATGCAAGCCTGTGCTGCTGCTTTAATTTCTGGGGCTGCTGAATACACCCTGTTATTTGCATATTTCTTGTAAGGTTTTGTGTATGCATTTATTTGGCTTCATCTAATTACTCCTGCGTGCTTTTGGAAACTTGAATTTCCCAGCAACTGCAGTGGCAGCGGGGGAAAACGCTGCCTGTCGTCTGCGGGTGTTCCTGCTGCAGAAGTTACTCAGGGCTTTCGCAGCAACTTTTAAAAAGCCCAGATGATTTCCACCCCCGGCTGCTCTCCTGCAGCGTAGGTCTGTGAATTAAAGAGCCGAATGGTACTGGTGCAGATGGCACTGGGAGGGAAAGGCTGGAACCTCCCTTTTCCAGCCGGAGCCTTGTGCCTTTCGGGCGAATGCAGCAGTGTGATCAGTCACGCCGGCCGTGCGGCGATGAGGATTTCGATAAGGCTGATTCACATACCTTCCCCGAGTTCCTACGTGATTATATTTTGGAATATTTTCACGGGTAATAACGTTCCAAGTGCTCCTGATGGTTTGTCGCCGCGGCATTTCATCACCCTGCCAGTCAGATCTTTTGCCTAGCCAGTGGCGAAATCGTGGCTTTAGCAGAAGGCGAAGAGCTCTCGGTTTGACAGCCACAGTTTGCGGAGCAGGAGCGCAATTTAATTTTCTCTCCCTAGCCTTTAGCCTCGGCTCGCTCCCGTTCAAACTGACCTACTTGCAAGCATCCAACATCTGCCAAAGTCACGGGCTTCTTTCGATAAAGGGCATGCATATGGGCAGCGCGTTGAGAAGCGGTTATTTGGTGTGCTCCGGATAGCTGTTTTTACAGAGCTTTACTGAGATGTCTCTGTTTGCCGCAGCTTTCAATGCAGCTATTCATGTGTTTTATCAAGTGATGGAGGATGACTGGCCTGAGCATGAGATGGAAAGGAAAATAATTGGTCCCTCCCAAGGAGGGTGCATTGGTGTTTGCGTGGGAATGAATGCCAAATTCTTTCTTGTTTTTTGCTGAATGAAAACTTTTGAGCCGCGCTTAACTTCCCAGCTAGAGCTTTGCCCGTGCAGCAGTGTTTGGCTGCAGCTTGCAAAAGCCTTCTGAACGTATCTGTGGTAAAAATAGTACCATGTGAGTCCAGGTGAGATTGTGTGTTCGTCTGTGGTCTCTGAGACAGGCTCCTTCTGTTCCGTTTTATTGCTACTGGGGTTTGGGATATTAAAGAAAACTTTAAAATTCCATATTCAGGAAAAAAAAAGTAAGTATCAAAGATGAATACAGAAGGTAATCATCAAAGGGTTCCTGCTGGAACAAAGAGAAAGAGGGGTCATATGAGATGGACACCAGGGAAATGAGGGATTAAGAGCAAAATTTGGCTCTTGGATTTCTAAGTTGGTTTGGTGCGCAACCTCTTTTCCGCCTGTGTTAAATGAAGCAAATAGAATACCGTTCTCCTGTTACAGTATGGAAAGCAGTTGTCTCTCCTGTTGTAGAGACCTGGTTAAACCCTCCTTGAAGTCAGTGGAGAGTTCTGCATGGGGGATGCTATTAAAAACAATTTTAATACAGTACAGTGACGCTTCAAAGCTTTCTGTTGTGCTTGGTGCTGTACAACAGTTTCCCCCCGAGTGTCTGCAGTCTGAATAAGCTGGGTGGGAGCAATGTTGCAGGTGGGGAAACTGAGGCAGAGATTAAGAGCTTGATTCTGTTGCTGAAGCTATTGATCAAGCTTTTGCTTGTTTACCAGCAGCAGAGCCTGAGTAGCGTAGACATGGGCAGAGGAAGAGTATGGCAGAGCCAGGAATTCCAGTTTCAGGTGCTTCAGTCCAATGACTTAACTGCAAGCGCAATTTTTCCCATGGAATTTATTATTGTTTTTATTAAAGTATTTATTTTCCTAGAATAAGAATCGGCTTTAAAATATTGCTGTCTTTTTTTTTTTTTTCCTTTCCATCCTCAGCAGTGCTGAGTAATAAATTAGCTGTAATGCTCATAATTTATTTGTCACTGGGGTATTTAAGGGGAAAAAAAAACATGGAGTGAAAATAAATGTTTTAGTGGGGATGAAGATTGCCAAGCATTGGCTGGTTATTGCTTACAGTTCATTTTCCCTTAATATATCTTTGCTGGCAATGTTATTTCTGGAAAGTTGTTTCTAGTATGCCTTTCCCATTAGAGAATATTGTCTGTGTTGCAGCTGAGTTGCGCAGAAAGTTATTCCAAACTAGCTCTTTTGACTGCATTCATATTTCTTCTCTAAGAAGCCTTTTGATGTTTTTTGGGTCTCTGACTGCAGGGTGGAGGAGAAACCAGGTCCAGCTCTGGGTTCTGATACCTTCAGGCTCCTGTGGGGCTTGGCGTGGGAGCGTGGCATTGACTCATTAACACAAAAACTTTATATAAATTAGTAGAAACCATTTCTGATCCAGGTGTAGGCGGGATTTTTGAGTACCAGGAAGGCTTGTGAGTAACTGGCATTTATACTTTGGTTTAAAGTTTTCTTTTATTTACTGCTAATAGATTAAACGGTGTAGAGAGAACAACGTGTTTCTCTCTTACGTTATAGACTGTTTGCCGTTTGCAGAGTAAATCCAAACTTACCATCTTATGCCTTCTTGGTTAAATGCATTTAAAGGCAAAATGAACTTGATGTTTAAGAGTGTGCACTAATTGATTTTAGTCTTTATTTTTTCTTATTATTTTTAGTGGAAAGTTTGGCAGTTCTTCCTTTTCTCTGTAAGGGCCAAGTGATATTTGTAAGCCCTGAAAAAAAGAGCAGCCTGGTAGAAATGTTATGATCCATCGTAAAACCAATGTCTCATTTCTTTTGGCCAACCTTTGCTTTCAAAATCTCTTTAGTGTTTGCTGTGTGCCGATGTGACAAGTACCTCTCTGAGTTTTAATGGCCTGCAGTATTAACGCAGCTGAGGTTTAAAGGGGTCTTGAATTAGATCAGAGAATACATCGGTCTGAAGCTCTGTGTTGTTCTTGCGTAGTAACTTTATGCAGTGTGACCCTTTAAATCGGAATGTAGCCCCTGTCCCAGAGAGGGCTCAATTAAATTGTGATCCTTCTCCTTCCCTGCAAGGGAGAGCGGATATTCCATGCTTCCCAGAAAGGGGGTTCTCTCTGGTTGCGTGGGCTTTCTTTTCCCTTACTTTCAGGATATTGTAAAACACCGAAAGCCAACTTCTGTTCTGCTACAGCAGTGTAAGTTTATTGCTTCAAAAGAGTTATTCTGCAATTCATCAAGAAGAATTTGTCCTCTGTGTATAATAATCTAAAATGTTTCCTTACTTGTACACTCCGTGGTCTCTAGTTACTCCTTCACGGTAGCAAGATTCAACAATGGCATACTATTTAGTGGATGAGGTTGCAGCTTGGATGAATTAGTGTAGCTTTGTCTTCTGATCGACACCAGACGAAGCTGCAAAGTGATGTGTTCAAGCATCATCCAAGGAAGTTTAAATAAACACATGATAATTCTTTGTGTAGTAACTCCTTTAAGTGCTCCGGTGAAGTCTGGAAAAATTAATATTTCCTATTGCATAGGAAAATGGGCCACTGATTTCGATTTACCAGGTTTCATTATAACTCTGCAGCAAAACCAGGACTAGAACCCCAAGGGTCCCGTCTCCAGGTCACCTTGGAGCAACCACTAGTCTCTCCCTGTCTCTTTGTAGATACATATGGCGATGCAAACAGAGCTTTCACATTGCCACGCTTCGTACACTATCGATACAATTGATAGTGATAGCAAGCTGTTTAGGGAGTTCCTGGAGTGTCTGGCACTCCTTCCCATCGGCACTGGGATGACTCTGCCCTGTTATGGGAAGCATTCTGTAATGTTTAGAGAGGTGGTCCTTGCATCCAGGATGTTTCAGTTTGAGTGGATGGATCAAAGCACAGAGAAAAGGAACCATTCTCTTTCCCCAGATTTGAAGTGGGACAGCAGTTGTAATCACATAGAGATGAAGACCGACAGTGCAGGTAGGACTGCGTCTGCCCCTCCTTGCTTAGCAAATCTAGGAAAGACCTCAGAACTAAAATCCGATTTCTTAAGCTCTCCAGTTAGCAGCTTTCTCTTTTCCAGCCTTACTCTGAATGTGATGTGCTTCTGCATTTTGATACCTGAATGTAGAGACCTGGACAGGCTGGAGAGGTAGGCCCGTGCCAACCTCATGAAGTGCAACAAGGCCAAGTGCAAGGTCCTACATCTGGGTCAGGGCGATCCCAAGCACAAATAGAGGCTGGGCAGAGAATGGATTGAAAGCAGCCCTGAAGAGAAGGACCTGGGTGTGCTGATTGACGAGAAGCTCAACATAAGCCGGCAATGTGCGATCGCAGCCCAGAAAGCCAACTGTATCCTGGGCTGCATCAAAAGAAGTATGGCCAGCAGGTCAAGGGAGGTGATTCTGCCCCTCTGCTCCACTCTTGTGAGACCCCACCTGGAGTACTGCATCCAGCTCTGGAGCTCCCAACATAGGGAAGACATGAACTTGTTGGAGCGGGTCCAGAGGAGGGCCACGAGGATGATCCGAGGGCTGGAGCACTTCTACTGTGAGGAGAGGCTGAGGGAGTTGGGGCTGTTCAGCCTGGAGAAGAGAAGGCTCTGGGGAGACCTTATTGCGGCCTTCCAGTACTGAAAGGGGCCCTACAGGAGAGCTGGGGAGGGACTCTTTACTAGGGCATGTAGTGAGAGGATGAGGGAGGATGGCTTCAAACTGGAGGAAGGTAGATTTAGATTAGATACTAGGAATAAATTCTTTACTCTGAGGGTGGTGAGGCACTGGCAGAGGTTGCCCAGAGAAGTTATGGAAGCTCCATCCCTGGAGGTGTTCAAGACCTGGTTGGATGGGGCTTTGAGCAACCTGGTCTGATGGGAGGTGTCCCTACCCATGAAAGGGAGGTTGGAACTCAATGATCTTCAAGTTCCTTTCAAACCTAAACGATTCTATGATTTCTTACTGATGCGAGGGAGGCAGGCCGCGTCCTCCTGCCGTGGCACAGTGCCCGCCGTATGGATGCTGCATATCTCTTAGTGGGGCTGGTGTTGCAGCACTGCCTGAATACGCGCCATAATTTTAGAGGACTGCTTGCGGCATGAAAGCAAAATCTTTATTTCAAGTTTGTTTGAGTATTTATCATCATTGTTATTTATTTTCTACGGTTCAAGAAGAAGAGAAGCAATTTGCTGTGGTTTGGTTTTTGTTTTTCCTCTCTGTTGCCTCTCCCTTCGTCGTATCCTTTCTCCTCAGCAAGCAGCCAGCTGATTTCCCTGTATTCTTTGAACATCTTTATCTTTTTGGTGTCTGCAGCTATCGCATGGATGATTTCTGCCTGTTTGCAGGCCCAGTGACTTTTAGATAAGTAGCTGAGGGCAGGTGTGGGAGCACAGAAGTTGTTTTTCCATGCTACATAATGAACTGTTTTCTGGGCAAGGATTGCTGGAATTGTCTTATTTTTAATATTTAAATGTCATTTTAAAACGCTTACCATGCTGTTCACCTGTATAATTCATAATGCCTTGGTTTACTGAAAGTGGAAAAAGACTTAAAATTCAGTTTTATGGTGATCCATAAAATGACAGTGAAGTTTTTGAAGGAACCTGGATAATTCAGTTGTATCGAGGTCTTCGTGACTCACCCAGCATTATGGTTTCTGAAGCAACTATGTCAGATTTGCTTTTAAGTTGGTTTTTTTTTGGTGCTTTGATGTTTGCATTTTAATCCAACATTTTCTCTAGTTTGTGGTTTGTTGGTTTGTTGGGTTTTTTTCTAATAAAAAGGCTGGTTGGGTTTTTTTCCACTAAGAGCTAGATTTTTGGCTGAATTGAAATCATCGTTTGTTTTGGGTCAATATATAAGAAATAGCCTTGAAGTGTATGTTGTATATTTGTATTTTAAGGTGATACTGAACAGTTTAATGCCTGAAGAATCAAGTGAAATGATGTGGAATTGCTTTACAGTTGAGGTATCAAGTAGTAGTGCCCTCTATGTTCCTAAAACAGCTGAATTATTCTATATATGTATGTAAGGTGAAAAGTAAGTATTTTTCCTGGAGTCTGCTTGGAACCTGTACTAGATGGAGTTTTGCATGCTCTCAGCTGGTGGACAGCACCACATTCAGACACAGGATGGCCAGAGGATAGCAGTGATGGGTGTCTGCCATACCAGGACAGAGTTCTGGGTTTTCTGTAGTTTCAGATTTGTTTCATCCTTTTAATTCTCCAAAGGGATAGCATGGAGTGAGAAAACACTGTTAACTTCATAGGATTGCAACCTGTGGTGTTAAACAATGAATGGTCTTTGTTTTCTCCGGTAGAACTTCAACAGGAAGAGTTGCAGAAAGGTTGTTTGGGGGTTCTTGGTTTTTATTTCTGAAAAGGAGGATGTGAAATAGCTGCTACCTCTTTCCACTTCTCTCCTCGGCTTTCTGCAAACATAGTTTGGCACGTCCTTAGCAGTAGACCAGAGAGTTGCTTGGGAGCTTTATGATGTGGACCAAACCTCACTCTTTAGCTTGAAGGGCATCTGTGAAAGGCTGCAGGAGGACCGGCGTGTACCTTGGCTGGTGCAGTAGCAGGACAAGTCCCCTGCACCTCTGAATAATACCAGACCTGTATGTACACATAAGCACATCTACACTGAGAAATGTCAATGGAGAAGAGGGGAAGCATTTGGAGCTTCCAAAAGAGAAGCTAAAAATACTGACTAAAAGAAAATTATTTTGAAAAATATGAAGGAGAAATGTCCCCAGTGGTGTCTTGTGGCTTGTTGTGCCGTGCTAATGACTTTCATCTGCTGGAAACATGCTTGCTGCTCATCCTGACACGGTTTGAGTGTTGCATGATGTATTGAGATGCCAAATTTGGGGTTGATCCTTTCTTTCCCTGTAACTGGGAAACAACAGCAAAATAACAGTATGTAACTAGGTCTTGATTTTTAAAAAGGAAAAGCATGAGTTTAGATTTCCAGTTTTTCAGTCCTATGGCTTGCTTCTCGTTGTTCCTCGGAGCTGCAGGAAAAGCGGTAATTGTCATGGTTTAGTAAAGCTTTTTTTGGCCAAGTTGTTCTTAAAGCTTTAACTTTTCTCTTTTAAAGAGTATCCACCTTGCTTGGTGAGGTATTGTGGTGGGTTAACCTTGGAGTGCAGCCAGACACCCACCCAGACGCTCTCTCACTCCCCTCCTCAACAAGGCAGGGGCAGAAAATGGGGCGGAAGAGCTCGTGGGTTGAGATAAAGACTAGCAATTACTGTCAGGGGCAAAACAGACTGGATCTGAGGGAAATTAGTTTTTACTGCCAATTAAAATAGATTTGGATGTTTAAAACAAAGGCAAAATTTAAAACACCACCTTCCCCCCCATCCCACCCCTTCTTCCCAGGCTCACTGGGAGCATGTCTCCATTGGATGCTCACTGCTGGGAGAGCATCTGCCCTCGCCCGTGAGCTAAAGTAAACCTTTAACCATGTTTAAGCACTGTCATGCTCTTTGCAGAAGTGTTGGCTGGCATCGGGTAAATGGTTTTCTCTGTGCTGGGATCCTGTCTGCACTTTGTGGTCAGTCACCATTCTTTGGGATGTCCCACTGGGCAGCAAGCAGTTTCAGCCCAAGGAGAAACACATGTCCGTGTGACTAAAACACGGATATGTTCTTTATGTCCTGCAGGCATTGTCTGTAAAATTTGATTATTGTGGGAATTAACCTTGCCTATAGCCTAGGCCAAGTGCTGCTGTTTGTGTGACGGGCAGAGAAACCGCGTTGGGCGTATAGGCGCTTTATGAGAAATAGTAGGCAGCATTTTTAGGGCTTACCAGCAAAAGAAAACTGTTTTTTGTTTTTGTCTTGTTCAACGTACAGGGCCGAGAGCGGCTAATTACAATGGGCCTTTCAGCCTCTGGATGAGATGCACACTTTGTTTCCTGCTGCCTATGGCTAGTTATAATGCAGGTCCTTATGTCTGAAGTCAGCGCAGCTGCTGGCTGAGGGACAGGAGCTTTAGCTGAAGGGATGCCTTGTCTAGGGGTGCTTGTTTGTGAAGGGCGGTGATGTTGGTTTTGTATTATCAGCTGGTTTGGGTGATCCTGTAGTCGGTCTCGTCCGAGGTGCTCAGTGTGATGAATATCCACGGAGCTCAATTGTGTTCCTGCAGGAACCTGCTGTGTCTTGTGTTCTCCACCTTCGGTCTTTGGCCCCAGGTTTGTATTTCTGTCATCAAAAGGTGGTGTCAAAAACCACATGGGTAGCTTGAGCCCTTGGGTCGCAGTGCTACGGTGCTAGTCTAGATTGGGTTTGGTTTTCTGTTTCTTCTCTTGCTGTAATCTGTGATATTTAATACTATTGTATATCAAGGGAGCTGGCTTGGGGTTATGAAAAGCTTTCCCATAGTCTTTGCGATTCAAACCTACCAACTTTAAAGAACTCGAGAGCAAAGGCTGAAAAGGGAAGAATTCAAGTATTCCATGGCGCTAGATAAACTGTTCGCTTCCAAGAGTTTATTTGCTCAATTGAGGCCACTTCTGCTTTGACAAATCTCTCTGTGAGTGAACAGATTCCAAAACCAGCTTGGGAGTTGTTCGATGGCTATTGAAGTTAAGCCACACTAGCAAACCATGTGCTAGAGGCACAGCTTTGTGGCTTTGCTGTGTCATTTGGCGCGACTGTACAAGCTTTCTCAAATGCTGGCCCTATACAGAAGTCCAGTGTTTTCTGTGGATTAGGATGCATCAAGGCTGCTGTGTTGCCCTTAATCTCAGTGCTAGCTCTTACCAAGAAGGCAGAAGTCTCAAATTTCTTCTCGCCCTGTCTTGTGGAAGCATTTGGGGCTGATGGTGTAGCCTCTCTTAGCTGAGATGGCATTTATTTGATTTGAATCATTCAGCTTAATTCAATGCTGGACAAGCTTTTTTCCCAGAATTTTTATTTTGCGTTTTTACTTAAGTAGATCCCTAGTGAATTACCGTAATTGTATGTAATGACTCTTGGGAAATGCTGGATGCAGGCTCTAGAATCAGTTCTGTGCCGTTTTCAAATTGCAAACTCTTGAAGTATATCTCTGAACAGTGCCCAGGGTCCCTTGTTGTTATCTGAATTTTCAAGATGCTCCTGCATTGATAAGCTGCATCTTTGGTATTCTGTGGGCAGGTATCCAGCGAGCAATTGGTTATCAGGGTAACAACTTGGAGGTAAATCTGGATGCAAAGTTCTCTCTGCTTTAACTGCATTGCTGGGGCCAGAGGGTTGCTGGCAGGAGAAACTGGCTTGTTTTCATCCAGGACACAAGATTTTTATTTCTTCAAGGTCAGGACTTGAAACCAGTTGAGGGCTTTGCATGGTTGGAATTTTGAGTCAAGGGAGGGAGAGTGGGAGAGTCTGGAATGTAGGTAGGAAGGCAGAATCTAATTTCTCGGAGAGCTCCTTTTACATATGGAGAAAGTCCTTCAAGTGGGGCTGCAGCAAATAGTCATTATATGGCTTCACTTAATTGGATTTCTTTCTCGTGGAAGCCACGGTGAGTCTGGGAATTGGTGTAAGGTTGTATGGTCCCGTGTCTGGAAGCTTTTTCCCAGGCTCCCTTGTAATGTCCCAGCTCAGTACTTTTGTGTCCACATCTTCAAAAGTACTTGCTCTGAGGTGGCGTTACTGTTTTGGGGGTGGTTGGCCAAAATGAACAAAAATGTTCTGCAAGTGGCCTGTGGCAAAGTGGGATCTTCTGGTTTAGCAAACAGTGCCTTTTGACATGAATTGAGTGTATCTGGTTAGTCCAATGTTGAATTTGGTTAGTCCAATGTTGAATTTGGTTAGTCCAATGTTGAATTTGACCAAAACATTATGAATTTCTGTTGGCATCGCACTGAGGCCTCAAGGTAGGGGGTCTTTAAGAGATGCACAGAACTTTGCTACACTGGAAATGCAAATTGAAACTAAAATGACCTTTGCTTTCTCCTTTATTTGCCCCCTATGGTGCATAGTGTATAGGTTCAGACACTTTCAATTTGATTCTCAGCATCCTGATTACACTCAGAACTCTTGGTATTCAGACAGCGTCACAAAAAATTAAGTTCATGGAGTGTTTCCAGGAGTGTGTGTCACTGTGTATTTCCCTGCCCTCGCCCCCGCCACTCACACAAGTGAGAGATTAAATGATGGGGGAACAGCAACTTGTTTCCTCTGAGCCAATACTGGCTAGGCAGATTCTGTTGATGGTGGCATCTTGGCAGGGACAGAGGAACATTCCTGCCACACGTGGGTAATGTTTTCAAGCCAAGCTCTTACTCTGCAGCTGGCTGTCCAGAGCTGTCATGTCCAAACTGACTCCCTTCATCAGTCAAGACTCATGTTCGTCCCAGAGAAATCTGTTTTCATTCACAGTTGGACAATGTGACATGTAGCAGACTTGGGAGAAGACATCTTTGCCCATGGGGTAATGCTTTTTGGCTGAGGAACAACTACTATTTATATTTTCTGGTGAAGATGCAGACCAGGGGTGTTTGGGCTCATTTCCGGGCTTTGTCATGGACTTCACCTGGCCTTCTTTGGGCTTTTTCTCTCCGTCAGCAAACATGCTAGGTATGGTATTGTCTGACTTCATGGGCATCTTGTGGGCTGGGATGATGGGGACTGAGCTGCTACAATGATGGTAACTGGAATCAAAGAGGCACCTTGGCTTGGACCCTGAACCAGATATCTATCAGCTACCATAATAAGTTGAATTAATGGGCTAGTAATTTTGTGTTATCCTACCTATGGTTGGTCTGTGAGGCTTCTCCCTTGACCCTGGGCTATGATGCAGCCTTGTTGCCAGCGGAATGGTATCCCTTCTTCCTTCACACCTGCCTGAAACCACAGGGTGGAAGCATCTAGCCCTTTGCTTTTTGAGCCTTCACAGGAAAAAGACTACTCGGGGCTGCTTTACTTGCTCTTTGGTAGTGATGGATTTTAAAAGAGCCTGAGGGTGTTATTTTTCAAAGATGCTTTCTGAGCCATACTCTCATTGACAGAAGTGACTTACTCTAAGTGTCTCTTTGAAAATGGGACTTTTGTTCCAAAGCCACTTAAGTGCTTTTGAAAAATGTCCTTCCCTGTTACTGACTGCAGTGGACTGCTTCAGTGGTGTCTAGCTTCATTTAAAGCAGGCCAGATTTAGAGTCTAAATGTTATGTGCCTGGCTAGTAAATTGTACTGTAATTAATACCTTGGGGAGATAGGAACCAGGGAGAAGCTGAGTATAAAGAGGTTGAACTTCACAGAATCCTCTAGGTTGGAAGGGACCTCTGAGATCATCAAGTCCAACCATCAACCTAACACTGCCAAAACCACCATTAAACCATGTCCCTAAGCACCACGTCTTTTAAATACCTCCAGGGATGGCAACTCCACCACTTCCCTGGGCAGCCTGTTGCAATGTTTGATAACCCTTTTGGTCAAGAAATTTTTCCTAATACCCAATCTAAACCTACCCTGCTGTAACTTGAGGCTGTTTCCTCTTGTCCTATCACTTGCTACTAGTGTGAAGAGGTTGACCCCCACCTGGCTATACCCTCCCTTCATGTAGTTGTAGAGAGTGATAAGATCTCCCCTGAGCCCCCTTTTCTCCAGGCTAAATAACCCTAGTTCACTCAGCTGCTCCTTGTAAGACTTGTTCTCCAGATGCCTCACCAGCTTCATTGCCCTTCTCTGGACACGCTCCAGCACTTCAGTGTCTTTCTTGTACTGAGGGGTCCAAAACTGAACGCAGCACTCGAGGTAGGGCCTCACCAGTGCCCAGTAGAGTGGGACAATCACCTCCCTAGTCCTGCTGGCTACACTATTCCTGATACAGGCCAGGGTGCTGTTGGCCTTCTTGGCCGCCTGGGCACACTGCTGGCTCGTATTCAGCTGGCTGTCAACATGTAGAAGCTGTCTGCAAGGGATGGATGGACCTGTGGAAGGAGATGAAAACATGGGATTGGAAATGGCTGCGGAGGATATATGCAATGGGAAGAAAATGGGCATGGAGCTGCAAGGAAGACTTTAACAGGCGTGGGTTTAGGAAGACAAAAGATCTAGCGCAGCAGGTAGTGAGACTGGATGAAGAATGATCCTTCCACCAGTCAGACCCTCTCCGTTCATGTAACCTGCAGACAGGCTAATGCAGGTGCTAGTTCTCCATCACAGGTCTACTAGCGTCATCTCCCAGTTTGAGAAACCTGTGCTCAGGGGCTGTGTGGGCCACTTTGCTGAGGTATCAGGGACTGCGTCTTCCTTAATTTCGTGCATATGGCTTTCATTTCCCTTTGCTTGCTGTGTGTCTCCCAGTGAAGCTTAGCATGGCTTTGAGCAACGCACCTGGAGGTGACAGATTCCGGCTGGTGGTGGGAATACTGCAGCCACATGTGCGGCTCTTGTCCTGGCTGGTCTCTCACGCACCTGCAAAATCAGGGTTAAGAGAAACCAGAGGTTGGGAAAGTTCAAGGAAAAAAGAGATAGTGCTCATGTTGTCTGCACGAACAAAATAGTTAGTGAATGCCTCTGGCTTAGCATTGAACATTGCAAAACCATTCCGGCTCTGCAGTGCCTGAATTTGGATTCCTCCCAGAATGTGGTGTGCTCCTGCTGTAGGAGCAGTGGTCCTTCATGGGAACTTCTCTCATGTTGTGCTTTTGCTCACATCAGACTCCAGTAGATAAGTAGAAGAGGCGATGACTTCTGGTTTTTTTTGCTTGTGCTCACTGAATTTTTGCTGGTTCTGGTGATTCTACAGTAAGGGGACCTCATCAGCTGCTGTTGGGTGCCTGTCTCTGACACGGGTTATTGTTAATCCTGCGGACACAGGGGTGAAATTCAACCACCTGTGTGTACAGCCTTAGCAGATGCATTTGTTCACTGGCTTTTTGATAGCTCACTTCATAGTGAACCCCAAGGAACAGAGCTCCCATCATCTGGTGAGACATCTCGTTGCCTGGATCTCTATTTTCCAGGGAATGCGGTGAGACAAGTGAGATTATGATAAGTCCGTGAGTTCTAGCTAGATCTCCTGCTTAATTTTTCTTTAACCATAAGAATTTTTTTATTCCCTATAGGTCATTTTGTATGTGTTACTTTACAAAACACTTGTTAATCGCTTTCTGCTCAGGAGGAAAGGGGCTTGCCGCCTTGGAGAAGTGGCAAAATGGGGAGATGATGTGATGGTAGGGGATATAAAGTTGCATGGCTTGTGCTGTGCTCGGGACTGCCAAACTTAAACATGCAAATATCACAAGTCTGCCCTTTACGACTTCCACCCCCCCATCCTTCACACAGCAAATGTTCAGATAATAACCAGGTTCTCGGGTGGGAATAGATTTAAGATCACCTTCAAGCCCTGCCTTGTCTACGCCGTGAACGCCCTGCGTTCGCCTCCCAACCTGCCCCGTTCCTCAGCGGGAAGTTTGGTGGCAGCCGGCGCGCAGCTCCCGTTCGTACCCTTGGCTCTGCACGGAGACAACGTGGAAGGAGAAATGAGTCGTTTGTGAACAGCTTTGTAGGAGGGTGTTACTTAGCAAATAAGCAGGATGACACGGACAGCTCTTGTGTGGGCTGCAGGCTGGGAGATGGGAATAAGCAAGCAGCTCATGTGGCTTTGGGACAAGCTCAGGGTGTCGCTAGTTAAGTGCTAGAGAGACCCTAATTCCACCTTCAGATGCTCATGGTAATTTGGTATTTCTTTTACGAGTTGTTACGATGTGTTGTGGATTGACAATACAATGTGGCCTTTTTGTTGGTTCCCTTTTAAACGGCTTCCTTCCTCCCAAGGCTTACTAAATTAAAGCATTTCATGTACCGGTTGATGAGAAATGCCTTCAAACTTCTCCCTAAGCTGAGTTCCCATTTGCTGTAGCCAGGCATCCTCGCTGCTGGGAAGGGTGCGGGGCACGAGAGATATCGGCAGAGCCAGAGCAGATGAGGAGAAAAGTCGTAGGACTTGTCAGAAAACCTCCTCTCTCAGTATATAGCCTTTATATAATCAGCGTTGTCCTCCAACCGTGAAAACTGAATTCAGCTTCCATCAAAGCTTTTATTAATGCTGCTTCAGAGTGTCCTGCCTGTGTCACTTGTGCCCTGGTTCATGCCTGGCAGCTGGGAACGCTTCTGCAACCGACTCTGGGGGCCTCTCTTCTTGGTCTGCACCGTGGCATGACTCGGCTGCAGCCCTTAGCCCTGAGTTCAGCTCTTGATTGTAAATTAAGATAACATGAAGTCCTTCATGTGACAGGTCTTCTTGCCAGGCTTGCATTATGGTTTCTGCTGTGCGAAGGAACCCTGTTTGTCGTAGAAAGCCTTCTCTGCAGGCATAAAAGGGTTGTGTTAGGAAGTATTTTATTAGATAAACAAGCAAACTGGCACTCATGTGGGGAGGTGGAGAAGCGAGGGCGTTGCAGTGTGACAGCTCCAGTGCTTCCAGTACACAGGAAGGCGCTTTTTTTCTTGTTAAGAGTCTTCTAGAGACATGAGTTTCATCTCCTCTCCTCCACTGAAGTGAACCCAGGGCGATGGTGCCCTGTCAGAGTCCCGGGCCCATGTATTGAATCTTGTTGCCAGTCCTCTATATGACCAAAAGTGCCTCTGATGCTGTAGGACCTACATTTAAGTTATATACAATTTAAATTCCTCTTTATCTGGCTTTGTACACCTATTAGCTGACCACAGGGGGGGGAAAAAAAAAAAAGGAGATCCATCTCGGAATGTGTCAAAGATGCTCCAGCTGCTTTCCCTCGGCCGTTTGCTTTGACAGAGCCGAGTGGCCGCTCCTGCTCGCCAGCTCCGGCTGCCGCGCACTTATTCCACGTGGAATCCTTCGTCCTCTAGGTTTGAAATGTGCCCACAGCACTGCTGTATGCTATGGTTTTTAAAGCATGCAAAAACGTAGCTACAGGGTTGAGGTTTGTGCTTCTTTGCATGCTTATGATGCGTTATTTTGCTGCCGGTGAAAATGACATAATTTAAAAATAAATAGGGATTCAGATGTCCACTAGCTTTGTTGTATGTGTGCTACTAAAGAGAAGCGTAGGCTACAAATGGATTCTGGCACTGGATGTATTTATGTAGATACCTTTTCAGAGAAGAAACTATCACGCAGTGAGGTGAATCTTGAGCAGCAGGCTTGGAGGTCGGAAGCTTGTGTGGACACTCAGCCTGCGGTTGTGATAATGTCACCATAGATTGGGACTTCAAAGGGTTAAAAGAAATGCCGATCTCATCCGTTTCAGAGCAATAGGAAAAGCCTTTCAAGCTTTGCTGGGAGTGGCCTGGTGCTCCGTACCTGTGCCTGGGTCTATTCTGAGCTGTCGGTGACTCACGCTAACTGTCCACGATGGACACGATGGACACGAGGGGATAGGCTGCCAACAACACTCCTGGTGATCTTTTTGTTCGCACCTCTCTGAATGGGGCTGTGCTCCTTCTCAGGGGAGGCAGGGAAAGGGGGTCAGTCCCTTGAGTCCCGTTGCAGGACCTTTAGGAAGCGAATGATGAAGATAAGGACAGCCCGGATGCATTGCTGTTTGCTGCAACCATTGCCTGGATTGGAGGTTAGGTTTTTATGTCTCATATTTGATCAACATAGGTTCCAGTTTCACTAGAGTAGTGGCAAATACACTTGTTTAACTTCAAGAGGCACGTGACTTTTTTTTTTTTTTTTTTTCTCTGGTTGAAGCTCTTTTGAAACAACCTGCGGCTTTGTATCAACTCCTGACCGAACAGGATATCTTCTGTGGGTGCCGACTGCTCTTTGCTCCGTTTGTGATACGTGATGGCGTTATAGCCTCGCTGGGAGCGTTTGTGGCACAGCTGCAAAAGCCAGCGAGGGTTTACAGAGGCACGCTGGCTTTGTGCCCTGCCTGGGCTGAGGGCGAGCGGCACAGGACGCTGCCACGACCGCAACGTGGGGAGGAGATGTGCAGTGGGGTACAAGAAGTGGTAGAAAATTTTTCTGCACAGTACAAAAGTTTTCTGCATGGTGCCAGAGAAGGGAGGGGGGGGTGTGTGTGCCAAAACTGCGTGTCTTGCCTTGACCAGGAGTGCGACGTGCTGTTTCTCTCGCTGCACGGGGTAATACCACCCTTTCTACTCAGGCCACTGAAAACACTGACCTTGAACGTGTGCTTAGTGTGGACCGTGTCAGCAATCTCAGAGCTGGTGACTAGAATAAAATATGAATTTTTCACACCAGTGAGGCATAGGTCTGAGCTGCAAACTCCTCGTGGCACCAGTACAGTAACTTGCAGATTTTTCCAGCGCTGGCCTAGAAACAGCATAGGCACATGCAGCACCAGCCAAGCTAATAACACCCTACTTCTCAGCAGTGGTTCAGCTGCGGCGTCTATTATCCCTGTCACGTGAATGCAAATTTCTATGCAGAGATGATTTCCAGACCTTAAGCAGAGCCAGCTCGGGTGTGTTCGTGTCACCACCCTTTTTTGCTTTCCCTTATGCTCGTACGGGTGTTGGCATCTGCGGCGAGAATGTCTTTTAAGTTTCCACTGACTTGATTGGAGCGGGAATGGTGTTGACATAAGTGATCAGCAGCCTGAGATGGGAGGTCTCGATGCCCTCCTCGCTGTTTCAGTGGGGTGGGGAGCAGCCAAGGAATGCTGATGCCTGGGGCTGGGCAAAGGGTTTTCAGCTTGTTGCCCTCCTCCCAGCCATCTGATGGGGAAGGAGTGGGCAAAATGCCAGGGGAATTGCCTGTGTTTTAAAAAATGGGGCTCAACCACAAGTGATCATCTCAACGCTGGAACTGTGGAGCAGGAAAACCTCAGAGCGGAGGATCAGCATCGTTCCCCTGGGCCTGAAGCCTGAGCCTGGTGGCTGTGCTGTGGGCCAGGAGGGTGGGCGGCAAGGAAGGGGCTGAGCTCTCGGGTACCGGCTCTGCGGGGAGGAGAGCTCGCCTCCAACCCTGCGATGCCCTTTGCTCCATCCCTACGTGGCTGCTGGAAGAGAGGATGAGGTGACATCTGAAGGAGTGGGTGGAGGCGGGTGGAAGCAGTGGCTTTGTTTCTGGGATGGTCACTTTGGCTCCTCGAGGAATCCTGTGTTTCCCAGCTCTGTAATGGAGACTGTGGGAGACGGTTCGCATTTGTTTTCCTTTGGGAACATAGTTGCCAGGCAATTATTTTACACCCTGTAGCACTGCAGACATGTCTCTTCAAGTCCAATCTTTTACTGCATAACTGAGAAAATGTATTTTACATTAAAAAGAAGCCTTTTAAAAAGGCCCTTCAGGCATAAAGTCAATGTGTTTTCTATATATAACCGTGTATTATTAATACAATGAACTTATCTGTAGACTCTGTGGGTGAATATGACTTGATCATTGGAGATACGAACAATACGATACTCATTTTCAGCACACTGTGTCTCTGACTCCATAATGGTGCCCCCAGCCTTCAGTTCATTTCTTAGTGATAAAGTGGGTCAATAGTGTGAAGCAGGTTTGTGGATTGTATTTTTGCTGAGTGTTAATATAAAATAAACAGTCTATAGAGAGAACAAATTTACCTTGGTTCAGAAATGCCATGATCTGTAGGTTTGGGGCAGACAGAAATGATGAATGTGAGCATGTATTATTGAAATAAGTCCAGAATGACATGGTGAAAGCTTCCCTGGGTTTAGTTACATGGGCTGCAATATAAGTTGCTTTTGCTGTAAAATTTTAAGGTGGTGATTGATTTCTTTTTTTTTTTGGGGGGGGGGGTTGTGGGTCATTTATCACTGTGCGCATTACGTGAAATCATTTTCCTTTTTCAATCATTGAAGAGTGTGTTAGGGTAGACAGGAGGCCCCTTTAGCCCAGGTCTTTGTGAGTGTTAGTCTTTGACATCGCCACAGACACACGCGTGTTCAGACTTCTATGGCTCTGTAAGAAGAGGGGATCGTGCAAAGCGTAGTTTTTTATTACTTGTTGTACGTCAGGCAGTGTGTCCACAAAAAGGCATAAGGCTGGGTTACGTGGCCTTTCTACATCCCCGAGCCTGCTTTCTGCGTGAGCAAGGTGCGCAGATGCCCAACCTGACTTAGTTTTCGGTAGTCCAGTTGAGCAATCTGGTGTAGACTTACTCCGGAGAAGCATGAACTTGTGGAGGAACACCAGCCACACGGTCCTGTTGATCTCTGTGATAGCTAAATCATAGTGGAGCTGCTCTTAAAAAGTGTAGGGGAGATGTCTGGCGTGGGTGAAATGGGAATCCCTCTGGAGACAGAGGAGGCAGGTAGAGATGGAAAGGCAGTTCCTATCAAAGGGGGTGGTGGAGGCCTTGCGACATGGAAAAAGGCAACGGGGCTGACGCGATTGGGGGCTGCGTACAGTGCTGCAGCTAAAGTACTTTTACGGTCAGAACCTCAATGACCTGCGGAGAGCTGATCTGCAGGACAGACATGAGGACGTAAGAGTAGCAGGCAAGGTAGAGCCAGCTGTCTTGAGCACAGGTGCATACCCGTACAAAACTGTTCCCAGCGTTGCGGGCACTGGCGTTTGCCGCGATTAGAGCACTGTCTCTGCCTCTGTCCTCTCCGGCCTCCTCTGGGCTTGTGTGGTCCAGTGGGTGGTTACATACCACTAACTTTTTGGGATAGAACCACGTGCATCTCATTCCTAGCCACTCGGCCCATTATCTTGTCTGCATGAATTGTACTGTTTTCTGGTAATAGCTTCCTGGTAACTGTTTTCATCTTAAGTTAGAAGCTTTTTTGACTGAATGTCCTCTTAATCTATTCTTTCCATCCCGGGCAAAACAGCTGTGCAAATTGACAGGAGCCGGGAAATAGCAGCTTCGTAGCTCATAACCTGGGCTCCCGGTGCTTCCCGCTGTGTTTTAGCAGGAGGTTGTCCATCTGAAGCTGCTGTGCTGTCGCACCGCTCCATTCCCCACGTCCCTGCTGTTAAACCAACGTCCACGTGGGCTACGCTCCTGGATGCTCCACCTGGTCTCAGCACACAGGGACTCTTTATAATCCTTGCAGCCTTTTCATGTGACATCAGTATTTTACAGGGAGCTGTCGTGTCTTTTGCAACATTTTATGTAACACTCAATAAATAGCGCTAGCGTCTAGGAGCGGCGATGGCTTATCTGCTGGGGAACAGGCTTGTGAAAGGAAATACGGGCAGTACAGTGTTCTTTTATTGAAGTTACAAGGGCACCGGGAGCATCCCACATGCAAACTGCAAGTATTTAGTCAGGTTACACCGTATAGGCAGCAAGCCCCGTAAAGGTGAGGTGTAGAGGAGGGTGGGAGAATGATTCTGGCTGCGGGCAGAGGTTTGTTTTGAATAAATGCAGGTAACATCTCGGCTGTGCTAATGCCGATTTTGTCGTCGGCCTGCGTATTTAAGGTCACAGCCAATGTCAAAGCGAGAATTTGGGCTGTGCTGTCTGGGCTGCAGCCACCCTGGATGTAATGCAGTTGCGTTCCTGGTGTTCTCTGGCTAAAAATCTGCACGTAGACAGTTTATTTCTCAGCCCTATTTTTATTTTGGGATTTCCACACCCCCCCCATCCCCCTTCCCCATGACTGTCAGTGTTTTGGAGGCTGATCTGTTGACGCTGGTGTCAGCGCTTTGTACTCAGACGCTGTTTTCCTCTGGATGCTGAGGGCTGATGTGATAGTTTTGTTCGTTCGGTGTGCTGCCCACCCCAGCCCTGCACCCCCTACCCCACTTAACAACAACAGGGCTGATTGATAGCACTGGGTGGCAACACTACAGCCAGAAGGAGCAGGCTGGGAAATGCGGTGCGGTCCGGCCAGAGGAATAAGAGCTCCTGCCTGCTTCTATCAGGAGGGTTGGGATTTGTGTTCTGTCCTCCTCCTTTTGTTTCAGCCTCTTCACCAAAATGAAGCAAGAAACTGTTAGGGGATGGTGAGACTCTGTTTTCCTGTTATGAGTGGTTTAGCTTTTTACAAAAAGAAAAGAACAACTAAAGTCCCACTGAAATGAAAGCAGAATGAGAACTGGGATTTCTGGGTTTAATTGCCAGGTTTGTCATTAATTTACTGTCCCTATATATTGCACTTAGAAATGATACAGTTTTTTATTTGAAGTCCAGCTGTTAAAAATCTGGCCTTTTTAAGGTGTGGCACCCAAGTGTTTCTAAATGCCATCCTGCTTTCTAGCCACTTGTATATGCCTAAAATTCGGCAGTCAGGTTGAAACGTGGGAGAGACTTCCAAAGCTAGTTAATACCAGTTGGCCTTGGGAAATCACTTCTGTTGGCTTTCAATCTTCCAGCCTAAATTATTCCATCATAAATTAATTTTGTTGTCTGTACTTCTCTCATTAATATTTGGCTCTCTGTGCCTCAGTTTACACAGCTGTAATGAGTAATTATGAGTTTCCTATCTAGGTACAGCTCAGCAATGAGCACCATGGACATGATTTTGCATGCTCAGAGTTATATACTCATCTTGGAGAAATTCCCCATTCTGCCAAAATTGGTATTCATGAAACCTCAACTATAGCCACATTCCTCAGGGACGTGCTGGAGGTGGTAGTATGAAGGAAGGCTCCCGTAGCAAGGGCTTTGCATCGCTTAGAGTTTGTTGGTGTTGGAGTCTGGAGTCCTACCAGTCTGACTGCACCAGCCCCGTTAGATCACACCTTGCAGTAAAACCGGTCCTGTGTTGTGGATGATAAATGTTGCTCCATCGTGTGAGTGCCCGGTGGGGCAGCTTGGGGCGCTGGGATGTTTGTCCGTGTCCCTCCACCTTGGTGTACCTTGCTCTGAAAATACCAACCTAGTGTTTTCTAGTACCAAAAGTATTTGTCCCCATCTGCTCAGCTCTGTTGCCCTTGGGCATTGGGAACACTGACACTGCTCTTAGATATGTGCTTGTGTGCTGCTCACCGAGCAGTGTGGCTGAGGTCGTTGGAGCAGGGACAGGCTGTGCTGTGCCCTCGCACAAGAGGACACCATTTCCCCAGTGAATCACCGAGCCTTTTCATCCCAACAGGTACCCGCACCCCCTGTTTCAGATGAAGTGGTGGTCACCTCTCCTTCTGACATGGACATCTTCACTTGGCTTTGGCACGGGGAAGAATTACTGCTATTGCATTGTCTCCAGTCACAGGGTTTGATTTTTAGGGTTGGGTGGTTGTTTTTTTTTGTCTTGCTCAGTTCTTGGCTCTTTAGTAGGGAAGGATTACAGCAGCGGTATAAAATGATAACTGCCTGTATGGGATGAAGGCTGAATTTTCAAGAACTGTGAAAGCAGTCTAATTTTGGAGATCTGACTTGGACACTTATCAGGGTCAGGTTTGGGAGCTTTTGCTTATGCAAAGCAGCAGAAGTGGGTTGTTTCCATTTTTCCATTTTGTTGCCGATGGGGCTGTCTTTGTCCAACTGTGCCCTGGTGTACCCTAGCAGAGGCTAACTGCCCCCGGAGAAGAGCTGCTGTCACAATACTTTAAAGTCGGTCAGACTGGGTCCTGCTTCGTGAGGTTTATCAGCAAAGATTTTCAGTGCCTCCAGTGGGAGGCTATTTTTATTCTATCCAGGGGCTACCTTCTGCTCTGAGGTCTTTATCACAATTTTTTTGAGTAGAGAAACCTGCCTGGTTTAGGACAACCTAAAATACTTTCATCTTTTGCAATCTGAGAAACAAGATAGTCTCTTATCCAAGGTAAAAGTTTTTGGCATTTATGTGACACGTTCAGGATTTCTTTTGTTATTTTTTCCCCCTTATAAGGGGGACACTGCTATAGACGTGACAACGCCCTGCGTTTTCTCCCTTGAGCAAGGATGACAGCAAGTGAGGTACCTAATGATTCATCTTCGTATTCTGATTGGGGCTGTGACTGTTGAAGAAAATCCATATTGTGTTTCATTGCACCATGTAATCAAGACTGGAAGAGCTCTCACAAGATCATCTGGTTCGTTTTCCTGCCCTATGGCAAGATCAGTCATACCTGTGTCTTTCCTGACAGATGCTGGTCTCTGCTTTTTTTAAAGACCTCTGCAGCCTCCCCAGGCAGCATGTTTCAGTGCTTCACAATCCTTACCAGCAAAAGTCTAGTTTCTCCCCACCTTGTATTTAACCTAAATCGCCTCTGCTGCAGTTTAAACCTCTCACTTCTTGTCCTGCCCATTGTGAATACAAAGAACAGGTCTTTCCTTTTCACAGCAATGTTAAATATTTGAAGACTATTCATGTGCTTCTCTCCTTGTGTTAAATAACCAGTGTTTGTTAAATCTTCCCTTCTTCATGGCGGATTTAAATCTTCTATGTAAACCTTAATTGGCCTGTCTTCTCCAAACTATTCTGTAAGTGACAATCCCAGTCATTAAGTAATCCACAAACAGTTTAAACCCTTTGATCAGTATTTTATTTATGTACTTTAATAGAAGCCTTCTGTGCTGGCCAAATTGCGTATTTGTGCATCACTGTCTCTGACTGACTTGATGGTCTTATGCTGATGTACGAGCCAAATATCTGCAAGGTTTTCTGCTGCTTGCTAACTGCGATTCATTCCAAGAGAAAGATTGGGTGCCCGGCATGATGTGAGGCTTGGTGTGCTTTGAGCCTTGATTTTTGTGGGCCAGCATTTGCACCGTGAAGGTTGTGCATTCAAATAGAAGGGGAGCCCAAAGAGAGGCGAACCAATTGTGGAATCATGGGTCTCTGCGGGCACCCAAAATATACATTGATGTATGCAGGAATTTGGAAATGAACATGTGCTCAGACAGGTGGTAGGCTGTGAAATGTCACTTGGTATTAGGACCTTCTGATGTGGCTGTATTTGAATAGTCAGATCATGCTTGGAGGTCAACTCCTACAAGACTGTGATTTGGATGTCCTTGATGTGTAGGTTTTTGGCTCCAAGGGAAAGTCAAGGAAACTTATGCTTCACCAGGACATATGGGGAGGACAGAAGGCAGAATATATTCCCTTTCAGTAATTTTCTCTGAATTTGTTTGTTGTAGGTGAGTGTTTTAACCACCTTGGAGCGGCGATTCAACCTCCAGAGTGCTGACGTGGGTGTCATTGCCAGCAGCTTCGAGATTGGCAACCTGGCCCTCATCCTCTTCGTGAGCTACTTCGGAGCCCGAGGACACCGGCCACGCTTGATAGGATGCGGAGGGATAGTCATGGCCTTGGGTGCCCTCCTTTCCGCGTTGCCTGAATTTCTCACCCACCAGTATGAATATGAATCAGGAGAAATACGCTGGGGGGCTGAAGGGAGGGATGTGTGTGCTGCCAACGGGTCCACCAGTGATGAGGGACCAGACCCGGACCTTATCTGCAGGAATAGGACTGCTACCAACATGATGTATTTGCTGCTCATTGGAGCACAGGTCCTCCTGGGCATTGGTGCTACTCCTGTCCAGCCCCTGGGAGTTTCCTACATTGATGACCACGTGAGGCGGAAAGATTCCTCCCTGTACATAGGTAAGGCTCTCTGAACTTCTGACTGAAGGCTTTCCTTGCGGCAGGCTGGCGTCTCGCTCTTGTCTTACCTGTTTGATGCCAGTGGGAGGGATGTCTTGAGGCCTCTTCATGTCCTGCTGTGCTTGTGAAGGTAACTTGGCATGGGTCTCTACACCAAGCAGTTGTAAGCAGCAGGGAAACAGGGATATTTGCTTTTGTTGTAGCAATGGTAAAGGTTGACAACCATGGTGATTTTTACTGGATTATTAGAAGGATGCTCACTCCTTCTATTGCTTTTGCCTAGATTGCTTTAAATTCTGATATTGGTTGCTTACAGTTGAGTTTTACCTTATGGTTTTGAGTTTTTGAGAATTTCCAAGAGGCATGTGTGATGATGATTCCCCCACACACCCCAAAATACTGTAGTTCCTTTCCTGTCCCAAAGCATTTGTCTGTGTGCGAGTGATTATTGCAGTATAAGCAGACTGAGAGGAGACACATGTCTTGTCACTCCCACCATCATATATTAGCAAGGAAGTGCCTGTTACGGAGTAGGTGCTGTGACCCAGCATGCTGTGGCAGGACCCCAGATAATGTGATCCCTGTAACGGAATGGGATGCGGAAGCTGGTGAGGTCTATTTTGAGATACGGTGAGCCTGAAGTAGAACTCATGATTCTGGTGATCGTGTTGCAAAAATTCTTCCAGATGGGTAAGATATGAAATTTGGCTTCAATTACCCAATGAAACATCTCTGTTATTGCGGTAAAGTGCTTACGGGTTTCAACAGTAGTCTCCTCTCCAGCAGGTTTAAAGAGGATGTTGTGGGTTAACTTGGCTTCTGAAAAAACTGACCAGCTTGGCTCATTCTCCTTTCTGCAGGACTTGAAACTAGATGAATGGCTCCAATGCAATAAATCAGTGAAGTGTGTGATGCCATTAATGCGATCCTTCTGCACTTGTTAGTGTAGTGTCTAGTAACTAAAACTCTTGTGCGCTCGTCCTATCATCCCTGTTTTTGTCTTGACTGTCAACTGAGTGGATGATCCCATTAGTAGTTATTTTTTTGGCAAAAATACTTTTATCAAGTTCCCAAGCATAACTGAACAGAGCTGGGGTACGACCATAGACAGCAAAGCTCAACAGTCCTGCCTGACTTTCTGAGTGGTGTTGAGTGTCTTGGGACAGCACAGAGGGCTGAGGGAAAGACTAACTATTATAGCATGCTATGGCATTCTGTGATGTACTGCTACTTCTTCTGCATATTAAAAGTGTCTCCAAGTTTTCCTGTGACTGGCCGTAAAATCACAGTATTTCAGCATTTAGCTTTGTTCTTGGATCATTACTCACCTTCACTTGCTTCTGTAAGTACTTGTGAGGGATCCATTGGATAAAACAGGATGATATATAAAATACAAGATACTGTACAACCCAAAGGTGAATAATGAGACTAAATTCACAGCAGCAACTTTGCCAACGCCATAAATGATGAGCTGGAATTAAGAGTGATTCTAAGATTATCTATTATAAATAACGATATCGAGAAGCAGCAACTTCTTTCAGTCTGTTCCATGGGCATTTTTTAAGCAATGCTTCATGTCTGAGAACAGGATTGAGGCGGGTGCGTGAGAGGAGGATTAGGAAAAGTGATTCTTTTTGTTCCTGAGATACATTCATCTTATATGCTAAAATAACTTCTTTAACGTTGGCAGTTCAACTGTAGCTGGGAAAATAGGGCCAGAAAATGATTTCTGCTTACTATATGCTGCTTCATTATTTTTTCTTCAGACATATGCTTGTCACCATGTTTCTTCCTGCATGTTGAGTATAAAAAAAACCCAAAAACCAACAACAAGCATTTTGGGGTTGTTTGTTTTATTGGCTTTAGCTATGAAAATCCTAATTTGAATTTCTACATGTGAATTATGGGTTGCAGAAGAGTGCATGTGTATGTGCACCCAACCAATCAGCCATACCAACAGTGAAGTTTAATATCTGTCGTGTTCCAGCCTATCCATCACAAGTAGGTTTTCAGATATGGGATGATTAATTCTCACATCAACTTGCAATCAATTTGGCCAGTAAAAATAAAAGCTAACAGGAAAAAATTACAGGAAAAAAATCTCTTCTGTGAATGAATATAAATGGAGAAGAAGCTGGTGGAAGTGTCCATGTCTTCTGAGGCTTGTGAATGCTTGAGAGGAGGTCAGACTCCTCGGTTTGAAATGTTGCTTGAGAATTATTTGCTCAGATTTGTCTTTAACTGATTATTTTTGTTGATGTCGTCAATGCAGTTTTCAGTGGCCTTAGCAGAAAGCTGGCTGAGCAGCTTACCCACTTCGTTCTTCTCTGTTTCGCAGAGGAAATAACTGTGGAGTGTATACTGTCACTGCGCTATATTTATATCAGTTTGCTTTCTCATAATAGCATGCTCACTCAGTAGGGGCTACACTGTGTGTGACCGGATAAAGTGTTTTTGGGTAAGTTCCCTCAGTTTAAATTAGGAGCAAATCTGGCATAAGTTGTTCCCTCAGGATAGAAACTAATTAATAACAGCGGTAATAGTCTGGCCGAACTTTCCATCATGGCTGGCTGTGGCTGAGAAATGATCAGGTTGACCAGTCCGTGCTGTCTTCAGTATATTGCTGATGTTGAGTGCGTATATACTGCGTTTGGGCTGTTTTGTAGCTGGGGGGGAAGAAGCAGCCTCTCACCTGACAGCTCAGTGCTAGTAATTGTTTACCTCCTGCAATAAAACCCCTCTTGTGTCCCAAGGCAGTGAATTAGATAGAAATAACCCAGTGCACTGAGAGGTTGTTTTTTTTTCCGAGTTGGACAAGAGTTCAGTGGAGTCACTTCATGTAATGTCTAATACAGCCTCTTTGCAGTGAAATGACAATACAGGAAGATTCCTCCAACCACAACCCGCCCCCAAACCTTCTTTTGAAAAATAATTTTATTAGTAATAATATGTATATGCAGAAGAGCGCAGATGCGATACCATATAGGATTTAAAGTGAAATGTTGGCTTTAACTTCTGGTGCAAGCAATAACATCTCATGGAATCTAATAGACTTCTGGCCATGAAGTCCATCAAACGGGGCTCTTTGTGGTTTCTCTGCCATGCCAGGCACACAGGAGATGCTGGGCAATGCGCCTCTGTTGTGCATCTTTTGAAGGCAGAGGTTGCTCAGGCTTGTGGTCTGCCAGAGACACGGGGATTCATAGTTTCGTAATTAGAGAGGCAGAGGTGAGATATTCCGGGAAGATATCTTTGTGGCATGGGCTGCTGACATGTAGTTTCATGATTCTTGAGCTAACAGCATATTTTTTGATGCCTGCAATGTGTTGCTACCAAACTCAAACAGATTCTGTTGCTGTAGTAACCAGCCCTAGGAAAAGGGCTGTGTTGTGGTAACCGAGGGCAAATCAAATAAAAAAGATGCATGCATGGAAGTACGCACCAAAGGATGTTCAAAAGAAAATATGTCTGTGCTGTAAGAGTTAAAAACATAGTGGGACCTTGCCTGCTCCTACTAATGGTGGGAAATACATTCTCCTCCCACTTCAGCATCTGAGCTCCTGCTCAACACAAAGGTCGTAACGTTGGCGGCCAAAAGATGAAAAAATAAAGGAATTTTCCTAGCTGTTAGAAGTTGGGAAAAATCTTCTGTTTTGGTGCTGGTTTGCTGGCTCCTCTCTCTTTTTGGGTCTGAACTCCGATCTAGAGATTTCCAAACAAGCAGGTTAATTTTACCTGTGTATTTATTGGCATAAGTAATCCCTTTGAGTCAAGGAATTCCTCACTCCTGCAGACTGTGCAGGGCTCGTTATTGCTGCAGCTTCACTAATGTCAAAGGATTCCCTCAATTTGTGGCATCGTTTATTTTAAAGGAGGAAAAGTGTGTTGAAGACTACTTATTACACAGTTCCTTTCTCTACCCGCTAATGACTCACTTGACATTTCCCTCTTTTCTTTAGTTCATTTTCTGCTAGGTCTTGCTGAGTTCTGGTGAAATCAATGAAGACTTTGTCATTAGGAGGGGGATCAGAGGTGTCGTGGAGCTGATACGGGGCGGGGGGAAACCTGATCTGACAGTGGTTGTATGGATTTGCTGTCTCTCAGTGAGCACGAGCTCGCAAGTGTTTTCTGGTCACTGGAGTACCCACGTAGCGCTCAGCAATGTATTGCGTGTTCAGTTAGAGCCACTGCAGTGATGTGGTAGATTAATGTTATTAGCAGCCTCCATATGCGCCTTCTGGGCTTCCTGCAGCATTTAACATTGGCTGATAAAAGTTGTTGCCTCTTGTCTAGAACATGGTTACCTGTAGAGCAGAATGAATAGCCTCTGGGAACTGGTATTTGATCTGGGACGATTAAGGGCTGCATTATAGAGAGGAAGTTGCAGTTATTCCGTCTGCTGTTGATGGAGGAAATTGATACTGATGTTGGAGGGAGCACTGCCAGATTGTGTGGCTCATTCAGAAGAATGCTGTGTTGATCTTTAATGTGTCGGAGATTCTCTTTAAGTTTGCTGAAGCTGTCTTAGTGTTTAACTTCATGGACGCATACCCCACATACTCAGGATCCGTCACTTCAGACT
The DNA here is from genome assembly GCF_000708025.1 of Charadrius vociferus. Classification (NCBI taxonomy): domain Eukaryota; kingdom Metazoa; phylum Chordata; class Aves; order Charadriiformes; family Charadriidae; genus Charadrius; species Charadrius vociferus. The sequence continues at coordinate 5,613,113 of NW_009646608.1, read as the reverse complement.
CCTCGCTGACGTGCAGAAGCTGCTCTAACAGTAAGAAGGACCTCAAGGAAGTCCCAGAAGGGGCAGGTCTTGAGTCAAGGAGTAAGTGATGAGGAGTGATGAGTGCTCCTGCGTTATTGGTGGTGAAAGGGTATGCCTGAGTGTAGTGTGCTCAGGGGAACAGAGCTGTTCTTGGCCTGCTGCGTGGCAGGGTGGAGGAACGGAAAAATAGAAAACAGCGCTGGTGGATGTGTCTGTTGAGCTGCTTTCTTCTGTCTCATCTCCGAGGTGTACGTCTGGCCTTCTCTGTGTGTGTTTTGGTTTATCATATGGTTGTTCCAGCTGTTACCTTTGGTGTAAGAGGAGAACTCGACAGGATGGCATCCTCTGTCCACATCTGCCCAGATAGGACTAACCCTGTAAGGGGGAAGGGATGCTGTGTTGTCACTGCTGACTCTGACCGTTGCAGCTATGTGGGGTTATTTTGCATGGAATGTGTGGAAACACTTTTTGTTTTGCAATGACGGTCACAGACAAATGCTCGCTCTTGCTTCTGGTGCTTTCTTGCTTTAAGCACCAACTCAAGATTTGCTGCAGAGGAAGACAAACATGCCCTAGTTGGAATCTTGCTGTCTCGGGGGATAAATTTGTCCATTTGAAAAATCACTTATGGTAGCTTACGTCAGTCAAAATGACAGCAGCCATTGTGTTTTGGAGAAGCAGAAGCATTTTCTCGACTGACACGAATTAAATCTGAGAGTTAGTATCTATGGCGGTGAGTTAATAGCAAGTTATCAGCATAAGATGCTGAAATCATCAGAGTTTGAGTCAACGTTTTGTAAGTGGTAATAGAAAGAAATAGTACTTGGATTCCTATTAGGAAGCTCATGTTGGTAAGCTAAGCAGTTGCTGTGAATTCTGAAACCATTCATCTACTGTGTATCTGGTATGACGTATATTAAGGTTCATCAATAAATACTAAAAAAAAAAAAAAATTTTAAAGGAAATGGGCTTTCTGACTTCATAAACAAAAGTTTAAATGTGTTCAATGCCATTAAAGAGAAAGCCATAGAAATCAGAGAGTTGAAAACCCCAACCCTCTGCGGTATGTACCGCCACTGTCTGACCAGTGTTCTTGTATATAACTTACTATATTTGAAGGACTGTAGAATGGGCAGTCAGTGACAGCATCTTTCATGATAGCAAATGTCTCCCTTTCTTGAAGCTTTTGGAATTCTGTTTCCTGGGGGACGCCATGGAATTCTGAGAAACATTAATATTTTGGAGCTGAAAGGGCAGATTTTGCAGATGTTTGGCTTTTGGGCTGGAAATCTATTCTCTTCTTTACATAGCTCGATATCTACAGCATGATAGGTTCTGTGTAAAGATGGTGAGGACCCTGGGTACCCACAGAAATGTGTTGAGATGGGCATTGTTTCTGTTCTTTCCCAATTCTGTAGAATATTTTTTCATTCTGTGATATTTTTTTTCTTTTTTTCTCCTCTGTTAAGAAATTCACTCGGCTTTTCAGTGGCTGCTTGTAGTTTTGTCTCTGAGTGATGAAAAGTCTCTTGCATGGAGGATGAATGCATTTTGCTCCATCTTGCCCTTTCTGAATTTCTGCAAAACGTGCACGTTTGAACCTACATTTCTAAACCATAGCAAGTAGAATCTTTTTGTTGTTGTTGTTTATAGCATACAGGTCACATCAGCAGCCTCTTGAGGCCCTCCATTGATGCATATTGATTGGAATGCCCTTAGGACCTGCTTGAGAGGTCTGTACAGCTCTGCCTATCCTGGCTGTTTAGCCCTTTCAGTCCTCGCAGCCTTCCCCACTTGGCTGTACTCCTTCCTTGTGTGCTCGTTTGTGCTCTGCAGACAACACAGGTACGTTATTTGCATTAGCCCTTCTTGCTGGAACATGCTGCTGTGAGCTCACCCACCTTGGGCTCTGCCAGCCTTGTGCTTTCCTTAACCCTTTTCCTTTTAAAGCCTGCTTCTCATAGGGCTTTTACAGTGGATCTTGGCTGACTTTGTATCTGTTGTGTTTTCTCTATGTGCCTGCTCATTACCCACGAGTGAGTTTGTCCACCTCCACGTGGGCACGTGCGGAGCGTGAGCGCTTGTTCCCCAGAACTGCTCTTCCCCTTGCTGCTGTATGCAATTTTATAGCTATGTAATATTTTTAGCCTAAAGACTTGACAGAGTTTTGTAATCGTTTTGTTCGGTAAACGCATCCTCCTACGGGTGATTTGGAGAGCCTTTCCTTTCTGCCACGGTCTCCAAGGGGCTGAGATAGACACGGTATTAGCACTAATCGGAAAGGAGTGCTGTTGTCAGCGTGAGTGCTGTGATACCTGTTCATTATTGAAAGGTGTCTTTGCATTAGATTCACTAGGTTGTTCTTCCCCGTGGACTAACTGTGATCAGATTAAATCGCATGGCTTCGTGCGGATATACCGGTATTAACTACGTTGGCCTAACGCACTGATCCATTGATAACCTGCAGCCTTTTATAATTATTCCCCTTTGGGGGGATATCTGTGTTCTCATTTGCTGTGTGTCAGCGGCGCTGGCTGGGTTACACGTGTCCCCTTTTACACTGCCAGTGGTAATATCCCAGAAAATTAAATGGAAACATAAACAAGTGTGTAGGGTGTATTAAAGCAGTAACAATAATCAATTAATGGGAATAACCTTCCCCACTGCAGGCAGAAAGGCTGAGTTGTGAGAGGCGGTAGCTGAATGGATGTATTTATTCAATTAAACGTATATATGCACAAAGTTGTAACTGCTATGGGCTCCATTATTTTACAGCAATTGCTCCAGTTCCCTTAACCTTCTGCTAATAGCTTTTTTTTTTTGTTGAGCTGAGTAAATAAAGCTTGAGTCGGACACAAATGACTTTGTGTGAGAACATATTGAGGGTGGGAGCTGTTTCCACGTTACTCTCTGTCTCTATGTACTCTGCAGCTGATTTTTTGGTTTAATTGGGACTTGCTGACTCTGGTGTCTTGTGAAAATCATTTCACTTTTTGAGCATGTTGGTTTCTTTCTGTACTGTATTTAAAACAGTTATCATCTGGGAGAACTGAGTGAGGTACATCATTCCTGGGGCAGCCTCTTTAAAGCCGTGTCCTTGTCATTTAAATGGCAGACATAGAGAGGACAGTACGTGTTAGTACTAAGGTTTGTAAAATTAATTACATAGATTGGAAGGTGCTGAGTTGACCATGTCAAGAGCTGAAGGCTGTATTGTACCTCCTTGATGGCGCAAGCGGGAGCAGGATGACTTGTGCCATCAGTCTTGGCCCTTCTCCTGGGAATTCAGTTGAGACTCACCAACTCATTACATACAAGGAGCCTCCAGATGCTTTGGTCCCACTTCACGGGCTGGCACTGAGGACTCTTGGAGACGTGTCTGGCATGTGCCTTCCTGTGGTGGGACGAGGCACAGGGTCTGCCCCTTAGCCAGCACGCATCAGGACACTGGTCTCAAAGCAGTGGTGAAAGTCTTGTTGCCCGATACGGGGCTCTGTATTGTCCTCTTCTTCTACCAAAACAAAGAATTTGGCATGGCGGATATTTTAGGACTTGCCAGAAGTTATTATCCCGCTCATCCTCAGCCAAGTGAGCGAGAGGTGGCTTTCATGAATTTTGCCGTACCATTGCAACAAAGGGCAGTGACCTGAGGTAGTGTGAAAAGCTAATCACTGCCTTAAAGTTGCAAATAGTTACTGCTGTATTGTACATCCTGATACGCGCTTACTGCCCAGTGCCGGCAGGGCGCCAGGCCCCTGTTGCTGCTGCTCTTGGTGGTGTCTGCCATGTTGTGAGCCGCAGGGAAAGCTAGCCGGCCCGGCTGTACACCTCCCTGCCTGCGGCTGGCTGTCACTCAGGCGTCTGCTGCTTAGATGAGCACGTAGGAGAACGCAAAACTCTTTCACAGAAGCTCCTGCCTTTGCTCTTTCATGAGCGCCTCTTCTGCCACCGGGTGAGGTGCGCAACCAACTTCTTTTGCCCTTTGGAGAGGCTGCTGCAGGTTTGAGCTGGGTGCCGGGCCTGCCGACGTCCATGGCCTTTGGGTGCTAGATTGGTGCTACCTGAGTAACCTCCTAGAAGAGTTTGTTTTTGCAAAGTCCCCAGCAGTGCCACGGCGCAAACGTACGTGTCAGGCCACGGCCCGCTGACACACGGGGCCTGGCGTGAGATGTCCCACAGGTGCCCGACCAATGTGACAGGTTCAGTGTGTGAACCTGAGTAGTTAAAAGTTAATGGCGTTAACAGCAGAGGAGCAGCTGTGACAGGAATCGAAGGTGTGAGATGGCCCAATAGTACCTGTTTTTGTGAGGCCTGGGGCAGAGCTGCTGTGGAGGCATCAGTAACTACAAGTGTCTGATGGACCAGCATGGAGGAGAAAGTGTGGCCACAAGTGGTTGGGCACCTTGCAAAATAAACATAAAATCCCTTGAGGTGCTGCTTGGTCACCTTAAAAGCCACTAGAAGAGCCTGTGGAGTGGGAGCCCTTCCCTGGTGTGGTGCATGGACTGTGGGGAAGGCAGTCTACACATGGCATCAGTGGCAAACTAAAACCTCCCATCTGGCAGACTTGTCACCAGGGACCTGGTGCTGGGTTTTAACCCACCGAAGATCTACCTACTTAATTTGGAGCCCAGTCCACTCTGGTGTTTTCCTACCAACTAACCCATCCCTTCACAGCTTCCAGTCTGCAGAGTCTTCCAAACCAGCTCTGCTGTCGCAAGGAAAATGCTGAACGAAGGACCTGAACTGAGCTTGAGAAATGTGAAATTGGCCATCATCTGCACCTTGGAAGCTTCATCTGAAAATGGTACAGGGCAAAAAATGATGTTGTTCTTTCACGTGTAGGGTTTTGTTCACCCTGGGAGTAAACTTGAGGCTTTTTGACCTCTTGTTTTCTCAAGTGGGAGGCAATCTGCAGGGCTACGGACTGTGGGAAGGGATGAGCTTTTTGCACGGTGGGTACATCCCCTCCAACTGCTGCCGGAGTGGTTCTGGCAGCTGAATGCATCCAGAGCATGGCCGGGGAGCAACGCAGGCTGCGGACATTGTGGTCTGGAGTGAGGAAGGGGAGGGTGGGAGCTCCCACGCTGACGGAGAAGGGTTGCAGAAGACCTCTGCTTGGCTGGCCTGGGGTTCTTCAGCTGGGACCTTTCCCTGTGGTTTTGGATAAATCATTTTGGCTTTGCCTTCTCAAAGTTTTGGGGTTGGTCCCTAAATTGCTCCTTTGAACTTTGCTCTTTTGAAAGCACTTGGAAACTTTTTTTTGCAGATTTCTTTTTGCCAAGGTACAGCCGTTTCATTAACTGTGCTGCTAATGAGGTATTTGGCTTTTCCTTAGAGGGAGGCCCGCTCTCACTAAGTCCCCTTTGGATTTCGATAATAGGGATTTTTGTCTGGAGGAGGGTTATCCAAATTTGGCCCTTTATTAAGCAATTAAAATGTGAGGATTTAAATACTTTCTGGGATGGATGTTAACAACAGGTCACATTGCTCTTTGACTTAATACCTCAGAGCCCTTCACTGCAGCTAGACAAGACTGCCTCTGTTACAAGGTGCAGGATCTGGCCAAAGGCAGCAGATCAAAGCAGTAGTGGAAATTCCAGAGTTCAAACAGGTAGAAGAGCAAGGTGGCAAGGTGCACTGTGCACCCGTTCTTTCCTCCCTGTCTCTCTCTGCTTACCTTGCTTTTTCCCTGTGGTTTTCTGTACATTCCTATCCTCAGTGTTGGACAAGCCATTCC